>NC_041404.2:11044119-11344119 GCF_900747795.2 Erpetoichthys calabaricus
TGGTTTATTTAACCACATTTTAGTAAAAATGCATGTGTTTGGGCTAATTTGAGAGTGGTGGCTCTGAGGCTAAGGATCTGCGCTGGTATCCCGAAGGTTGCCGGTTCGAATCCCCGTCAGTGCCAAAAGAGATCCTACTCTGCTGGGCCCTTGAGCAAGGCCCTTAACCTGTAATTGCTCCAGGGGGCGCTGTACAATGGCTGACCCTGCGCTCTGACCCCAAGGGGTATGCGAAAAAAAAAAAAAAAAAACTAACAAACACTGTTGTAAGTCGCTCTGGATAAGAGCGTCTGCTAAATGATGTAAATGTAAATGTAAATATAACTGGTCGGCCTGACATATGGAATATGCAATATGAGTGATTTTTTGATATTGTTTGCTGCTTTCCAGTGTTGGTCACCATAGAAGCCTTTTAAATTAGAACCTTTTGTTATCTCCATTCTGCATGAAAATATGAGATTTAAAATTTTTCTTGGCTATTACTACAAAATACATAGGGTAACTAATATATTTAAAAAGGTTCATTTTTGGGTAGAATATTCTATTAAAAGCATTCTACCATATATATATAGGTGTCACAATATTAAGCAATGATTAAAAATCATGAGCACTTCTTAAGCAACATTCAAGATGTAGCTGACAAATCCTTCCTGAAACACTGCAGTTGTGTAGTTGCATGGTGCATGGTAAGGTTATTGATGAGAAAAACAATCTGTATGAATGTCAAGTTGCCACAAACCCTGTGTTTTGCTTTGCAATAAACTTTGCTAAAAAATATTGTTTCACTTCCAATAAAATGTGTACCATTCACACAACAAGAAATGTGTTTGGTCCTGTCTGGAAGGATTTTCGTGCATTCTTTCCACATGTGTCTGCCAGACATTGAGTATTTAATAAGCACCACTAGTAAAAAAAATATCATGCATATCCCCAACTAGAATAAGGTGGGTTTTAAATAATGGGAGTGTTGGCAAGTGCAGCTTTATGTGTACTAAGTTTTCCTGTGAAGAGAACAAAGTAGTGTGCATGACATTGCATTTTGGTGTGTCTTCATGTGTAAAATATACAGCATATTACAATTTAAAAAAAAAATACTGCACTCATTTACAGTGATGTGAAAAAGTAAGTAGAATTGATTTTACTGGTGTAGTATGAATTATATGCATTACACGAGTGCAGAAAGGAACAAAGGTAAACATGGAAGTGTGAATGAGACATTAGGGAATATTCCACCCAAACAAAAACATTTAAAACCCCCCAAAAGTATTTTGTGAGCACTGGATGTCACAACTGAGAAATCGCCTGTGAAACAAATTTTAGTATTGGTTTTGCAAAACTGTGAGAATCAAAACTTGCTTGTTTCACTTATCACTTGTAAAAATTCTTCACAATGAGTTCTTTAATACAGCCCTTTTTTACCTAGTACAGGTTGTTGGTAGTCTCTGGTACATTCATTTGTAGGACATGCAAATAAGGATCTCATTGTATTTTATACTGTACACATGACAATGAACTTGAATCTACCTCTTGCCTGTGATCTGAGATTCACTTTTTGTTTTAAAGGGTGTGAGATATGGCCGGCCATTCATCCCGGCCAATACACCCAGGCCGCCAGATGGAGCCCTCCTTGCAGCATGGAGGTGCCCCAAATACCAGCAGGGAATCATGGACAGTGGAGTTATAATGCACAGCCCTGCTGGATACCATGGGGGCCGCCAGGAGTCACTGCAGGGAGGCCCAGGGATTTATATTTTCCGTATAGCCCAGAAGTATTTCCAACTCACAGGAACGGAAGAAATTATATACTTCCGGGCTGAAGAAAAAGAGAAGTTTTTACCTGACCCAGAAGTGCTGGATAATCACATGGACTGAGGGCTCAGAAGCACTTCCGGGTCGAGGACTATAAAGGACTGTGGGAGATCCCAGACAGATGAGCTGAGTTGGGAGGCAGGGTGGCTAAGTGTCTGTGAGTGGAGGATTGTTTATTGGTTATTATCTATCTATTACATTTATTGGGTATTGCGGAGAGGAGGGTGCTTTGTGCACTTATTTATAATAATAAAAATTATTATTGGACTTTTATCTGGTGTCTGACGTCTGGTCTGAGGGTTCAAGGAGTCGACAGTGCCTTTAATTGTCACAAGGGATAAGCATAAAAGATATGTATATATCTACTATCTCTATATAAAATCCTAAGCCTAAAAGTGCAACGATTTTATGTGATGTTTGTATGTCACATTTTTGTCATGCTTTAAATCTGGCTCATTTTAAAACCTACATATATATGTTTAGTATCATTCTTTTCAGAATTTATTGAAATTGAATGTGATGTTGTTAGATTTTCAGATTTTTATTCTGTTTTTAAATTATAAACTAAAACATATCAAGAACTCACATCCCGCGAGATGAGACTTAACCAAGAGTGCCAAGAGATTTAACTACGCCCGGGGCCAGAAATAAAAGACAAAGAGTAGGATAGCTGCTGTACAGGCTTTTAAATGTTTGAAGCGGCGCATGAGATGCAGATCACACAGCACGACAGCAACAGCAGTTGATCGAGCAAAGAGGAGGTAAAAAAAAAAACTATTTGTTTCCCATTGTATCACCGTTTAACAGGGGGTTTCAAAGGAGCAATCATATCTCCTTGGGGTGCGTTCAGCCCTCCACTTCTTAATATAAGTGGCAGACTGACCACAACTGGGGGTTGGGCGCTGAAGGCACTTGGGGGCTTGCCCTCCAAGTATATACAGTTTATATATATATATATATATATATATATATATATATATATATATATATATATATATACTGTATACTGTATATATATATATATATATATATATATATATATATATATATATATATATATATATATATATATATATATATATATATATATATATATATCAAGCTGGAAAATTAACCACATTAACACTGAGCATGTAAGAAGGAGTGTAGGACCTCACAAATGTCCCCACATGTATAGGTGCTGACCCATTCACTACTCTCTAGTCAAGCATCAAGGATATGATCTTAATACATGCTGCTACAGGGAGTGACATGAGGCCATCTCACAAAACATGGTGCTGTAATTTGAATCATCTACAGCAGGCTTGGTAGCACATGCAGGTCCTAGTGGTAGAAGAGAGTTGAAAGAGTCTTCCGAAGGATGAAAGAACACATTATGCCTCTCCAGTAATAAAAGACTTTTTGCTTTTTTTTGTTATGTACAGGGAAAAGCTTTTGTTCTGCTAGAAAGTGGAAATTGTAAGCATTTTAGGAACAAGATTCAGGAGATGAAGCATTGTAAAAAAAAAACAGGTTCATAATGAGAAGATCAAATAATAACCAAGACAAGAAGACAACAATTTATTTTATCCATTAAGTAGGGGAAAGAATAAAATGCATACTTATAAGCATACTTTTGAGGTGTTTGAGAGACATAGATATTGTGTGACTAGCCAAAATATTACTCAGTCAGCAGGCAGGGGACTATTACATATAAATCCCAAAAATTATAAGCTAAAATATCTTTCCAAATTCCTAGCCAAAATATCCATGCAATGTAGAAACTAAATTAGTCATTATTTGTTTTAATTTTTCGTAATGCTACAGTCCAACTTTAGACAGAATTTCTAATTTAAAATCAAAATGAGACATCACCAAACAAAAAACATTATTTCCGCTTTTCTTTTAGTTGTTTCAGCTCATCAGTATTGCGAAATATACCTTTGTTGTTCCAGCATGCAGACATGAGTATGTGAATGCCACTACTTTTTAACATCATGCCAGCTCTCAAGGTTAGTAACAGAAACTGATGTTATCAACAACATGGTAGTGCCTAGAAAAATAGTTATAAAAATGTATAGCAATCAAAATAACAGTAAAAATTCCAAAAATGAATGAAAATTAATGAGAATAAAAAAATAAAAAAAATAAAATGAGTTTCTGATATTTAGCAATAGTACAAATAGCAGTAAAAAAAAACCTTACTGACACATTAATAATGAGTTATAGCATTTTAGCATCATCAAAATATCTGAAAGGAATGAATTCCCATGGAGCGAATGTCCCTGCTGGATAAATCCATTAAACAAGAAAATGCTGCAAGTCACACTAAAATCATCATTAAAGCTGTCAAACATTATAAAAAGATGCATGAACATTGCACTTTATAAGAAACAAACCTAGATTAGTTGTCTTCTCATGTAAAGCCACTTTACTTGATTTTTTTCCCTACCAATAATGCCTCCCATTTTTAAATGTTTCCAGGATTGGTACTGTGTATTAAAAGTCTCTATTAATATTCCATTCAAATGTTGAAGCATTTTGCAAAAATATTTGATTTATCTTGAGGTTCCTTTCCTTGTTATCAGAATTGATATCATAATTCGATTTTCAGTGCAGTGTGTTTCTACACACAATTTAATTTAATTTATAATATGAAACACAAATATACATTTTTAAATGGTTACAAATGAACACAAACCAAAAAAACTTTCAAAATCATTATGTAGTGAAATAAATCACAATAAGTTGACGATAACACGTCAAAAAAAATTGGGGAATACCCCCATATAATGTCCAAAGGATGGATGCAAAAAATAAATGCAAGCGGACCAAAATAAAGATTTGATAACAAAGGCATGATTGCATGTGCTTTTATAGCAAACAAAATGGTGACAGGAAATGGAATAACAGGTTGTAACAATATAATGGTGCACAAAATGGCCACACTATTCCAACTGCCATAGCTGCTTTAGCTTTGTTAGAAGACATGGCAAATGGAAGAATAAGAAGAGAGCACACATTTATAGGTGATGATGACTGAGTTCTAAGTCAGTTTCGATTTCCAAGAGCCAAGAGCTATCCTATTGGTGCTGTGTGCTGAACTTGCGCCAGCTTTACAAAGGCAGACTCCATTGCAAGTTCTGTCCACTCTTGGGTTTTTAGGCACAGGAGCTTTTCAACATGAACTGGCTGACTGATCGGTTATTTCTCAATCATCACTGCTTCATGCCATGCCAGCTGTATAGGATGGTATTATCTGCTTGCCATAGAGATATATGATTTCTTTACACTGTGGCTGAACTGGGAAACATCAAAGCACAATTTGCAGCCACATCCGGTTTTCCAAATGTAATCGAAGCATTCAACTGCGCACACACTGCTATTGCAATGGCGCTGGACAAATTACATCAGCCAGGGAAGAATCACCAAAAGAATGAGCCTGCATTGCATCATCTATAGCAGGAGAGCGTATAAAAATGGCAACTCTGCACAGTCTCAGGTGCTTTTTCCAACTAGTGCGACAAAAGGCAAGCAGTCTTTTTTAAGGATATTGAGTCACCTCAAAAAGCCATGTAAAGAGCAGAGAATCTGTCCGTTGTGGCGCTCAGCTCTGAAGCTACACTACAAAGACACCTTCAAAGAATGAATTTGCTTATGTAAATAGAAAGCATTTCCACTCTATTAATGTGCTGCTCCACAGTTCATAGTTTGTTCTATAGTTCATAGTTTGCTGCATAATGTGGCACACAATTGTGGCTTGCCCATACCTGAAAGAGATGCAGTATGATGAACCTGACCTGATCCACAAAATGTTCAGCCAAATCAGACATGCTATATTACAACTTCATTTGAATGTAATTAGCAGAATGTAAAAACAGGTAATCAGATGTAGCATTTATTTTTTAACCAATTCATTTAATTTCCATTCCGAGACAGAGGTGTGTGTGCAGCCAGCACCCGAAGATGTGCTGGGCACAACAGCTCAATCACCGTGTGGATTTACATACCCACCGCGAGGGTCAGCTTTAGTAATATTTCCTGAAACAGAATAAAGAGACAGTGAGCTGTGACTTGACTCTTCACATCAACTTTGATATCTGACCACTTCTTTTTAATTTCAGGCACTGTTCAACTTTCTGAACTTGAACTTTCGAGTGTCTCCGCCTTGCTGTATCACTCCATCACTTTCATTTTACCACTGCTTAAGCCAACAAACAGTACCTTTTTCCTTACCTCCACTCCACATCCGCTGAAATTCTTCTTCTTTCCATGTTCTGTTGCCATTTTCTTTTAACAATACACTGAATGGTCAGGGCTATTTATATTGATTTGCATATTTAAATATCCAAAATTCTGGGATGAGTCAGGGTGGTGCTGTAGGCGTGTGCATATGTGTTAAATTTCATATTAACTGGGATTTATAAAGGTGAAGTGCATGGAACTTGGCGTATGTACAGTTTAATACATCTGGATTTTTTGTTTGTAGGCACATTTCCAGTTTTGTCTGTACTCCATGTTTTAGTGTGAATTCTATGCACGCCATTACACATGAGGCCCAGGGTGTTTTAGGTGGTTGTTGGCTGATGTCATATTCTTTCATGAACCCAGTACGACTTATCAGTTGTAACATACACAGTTTCTATAAAAGAGTAAGAGCTGAACTTAACAGATATGGAGAAGGACAAGAATTCAGTAGAATAAGACTTTTAAATATTTATTCAATCAGAGTAAATATTCAGGTGGTCCAAGCCAAAGAACCAATCAAAGTAAATGTCAAAATGGTGTGTAAGTAATAATTCAGCACTGTTATGTAAACTCAATTGTCTACAAATATGAGTTTCTGTCTTTGTTCTGTGACCATTCTTTCACAGACTGCTGTGATGGAGTGTATCTCTCTTCGTGGACAGAAATTAAAGACACTAAGAACAAGTTTCCTCCTGTCTGATTCTTTATGTTGATTACTTAAATATATACTGTATATGATTCTTTCACAACAGTTATGACAGGGAGCTAGATTGAATTAATCCAACATGGTATACTGCTGTTATGGACTTGAAATGATATGAATTTGCTCCTTCAGAAGTACATCTATAGAGGGCGCCATACTATATTGTTATGCAAGTAAAGGGTAGCTCTGGAAGGGAATAAACTAGTGATGTGTGGGAAAACATCATAAACCTTTTGAGGCTTCTTTCTGATTGTGCCAGTATATGATATGAAGTCTCAGAACTTGATAATCATGTTGTCATTGAAATACTGCAATAAATATTTACTGTATGTCAACTTATATGCAGCAATTTTCTACAATAAATAAATGTATTGACCTAAAGATATAATTTGTCGCTATGCCTACAACCATTGTGAATACATTATAAGCAACCAATGATTCACAATTAAGTGACCACTATATCATGTGAATCAATTTTCATTTTGAGTAAATGTAAAAGGTTAATATTTTCTCATTGCTTTTCAAGAATAATATTACTAAGGGGAGAAGAGAATCACAATGGGATTTAAAGAATGTTCCAACAGTGACTTATAACATCAATGACACATTATAAGCTACACTACAGAAGAAGAGCTGAGTATTTGCCTTACTGTTGAATAACAGGTCAAAATGTTCCCAGACTCATGACTTTTTTCTGGTCTCTATATTTAATTTAATATTACTCCTGCATAAAATAAGACTGATAGGTTTACATTCCCTTATTATTCCTGCATAAAATAAGACTGATAGGTTTACATTCCCTTATTATTCCTGCATAAAATAAGACTGATAGGTTTACATTCCCTTTTATTGCAAAACCTCAAAGCAGTCAGATCATTCCCAGGGATTAACTGATGTTCAAAGCTTTAGTCATCATCAGTCATATGATAATGGGAATTTGAAACAACCTTTGACACAATCTGATTCACAAAAGTGACACAAGCTTCATGTCAAACATCCCATCTATACAATAAACTATAATCATGCCAGATACCCTTCACAGATTTTAAAATGGAAGATGCAACCTGGAAACAACTTGCAATATTAAAGTAAGATGCTGGGAATCTGGCAACTATGTACAAAGTATAAAAAGGTGAATTTAATTCTGGAAACTGAGAGAAAGATGGTTAGTGAAAAGTTAAATGATTGAATGGTGAATTGGGGTGAACTTGTAGCAGGCAGAGGGTAAGACTCTGGGATCTACAGAGCGAGAGAGAGAGAGAATGAGAGAGAGAGAGAGAATTTACTCTACTGGAGTAGTGAGCAAGTAGACAAGCTTCCCAACTAAACTGATAGGGAGTTACACCTTTACAAGTGGGCACAGAAAGCTAAATGTTCAATGTTTTGTTCAGTTTGTTTCTTATATTTTATATAAATCCCACACTTATCTCATCCCTGTGTTTTGTCTTGTGGTGCTGCATGGAAATAAGGCTCTACAGGTGTGAAGAAATTATGAGGTGCTAACCTGGTTGTCCCTGTTTACTTCTTATAATAGAACAGAAACACTGCATGGTGGCATCAAAATAGAACACAAAAGAGGTAGCCGTGATTGACAGTGGCTGTTTAAACATTAATGCTATCCATTCTCCGTCTTGTGATTGTTCTGTCTCTCAACTCCTCTGGTCAATATATGATGCATCCTTCCAGCATGATTGAGCCTTTATTCTCCGTGGGTCTGAAGGGGCAGTTTCTATGCTATGCGGGAGAAAGTGAAGACAAGACTGTTAGTGGCTATGCCCCCTCCCAGCTTGTGGTGATATTACATAATTGAAAGAGCCCAGAGGATGACTCTGTGATGTGCATGCATGACAGTTTATTTAATACATTATAATATGGCCTTTTTGCCATCATTCTGGTTGCAAATATACCTGACCCTTCATCAGAGGTGTTAGATTGTATCCTGATGGGAGGTCAATCTTTACCTGCCCTGGTTTGGATGTCTAAAGGTGACTCAGGCAAGACAGTCCTTGAATTATTGTAAGGAAGTAAGTATAATGTATGTACAGTGGGGAATGAACTATAAAATATTATATACAATTCACCTTTGTAACTGCTGGCAGCAGAGAGCTTTTATTAGGGTCCCTGTAGGGTTGGCATGTCATTTTTATAAAAGTAAGCCAATAGTCTGGCAGGAATGCCTGGCTCCACCAGAGGGAGCTCTGGTCTTACAATTCCATGAGTTGGGTCTAGCCTGGAAGTACTTCAGAGAAGCCCACTCTTGATCCCCCAATTGATATAAAATAACAAGGCATATCTGTACTAGTTAGAGTCTGTTAAAAATGTATTTCTTTTTCAATAAATATTTTTAGAGTTTTATTTTAAAGTATCTGCGGTGGGCTGGCACCCTGACCGGGGTTTGTTTCCTGCCTTGCACCCTGTGTTGGCTGTGATTGGCTCCAGCAGACCCCTGTGACCCTGTAGTTAGGATATAGCGGGTTGGATAATGGATGGATTTTAAAGTATTTTTCCTTGAAATATGATGGAGCATTATGGACAGGATATTTTTCCATATAACTTTTCATATTTTTTTGGAATTTGTCACAATGTGATTTTGTATTATTATTAATGCTGCTATTTTGTGCTTCCTTCTGTGTAGCCTGTATGGGTTGTTGGGGGGGCATGTCTTTGGAGGTCGTTTGGCAATATTTAATTCCTGTGTTGCTATGTAAATTGGTCTTTCAGTTATAACATTATTCATGTTTGCAGTACAAATCTTATAAAGAAAACTAAAAACACTGTGTTTTTTTTTTGTTTTTCCTTTTTGGCTATGATCTCACTTCTTTTTGACTGTGTCTTACCGTAATGTTCTGACTTTATTGCACAGCTTTTTCTTGTTAACTTTGTTTAGAACCTTTTTTGGTGATGCTTATAGCTTGTCTGTTTCCTTCTCCTTTTCTGTCTTTAATTTGTCTTACCTTGGCTTGGCATATCAGTGTGAAGATTACTATGTGAGAGAAATAGGCCAGGAGACATGGTCAGGCAAAGCAAGAAGTTAGAACTGTAAGAGGAGAAATACTCAAAAGCCAAAACAAAAGGGACAAGATATTGATCAGAAGCTGGGAGAACAGGAATATAAACCTAGCACAAGACCTATTTACTTTAGAAACTAATTGCACTAATGAAGCCTTTGCCAAAAAATGTTTCCACTGGAGGATGGCGCATAAAGTGTCTTTTGAATTTATATATTGTCATTTTCATTACATCATCAGCCAATGACTGTGGATTTATAATGCCTCCAAGCGATGTTGCATTAATAAAGAAAACATGATGCAAGCAAAACCATATCTTTGTCAAATTAAGTTAAAATAAAAAATAAATCAAAGAAACTGAATTATTATGTGAGAAAAAACAAAGTACACAAAAATACACATATAACATGTTAATATAACGGTAGGGTGGTACCACTAAAGGTGAACTTACAAAATAAAATTCTTTTATTGACCAAACAAAAAAAATAAAACACTCAAACAATTTTAAAAAACAGTGGAATGTGTACCCCAATAAATCTTTTCCTAAGAAAATTATATTTATATATTATACAGTATATCTGCTTCACAAGGCTTAACCTCACCAAGGCTTAACCTCACCTAGACAAAGTTAGGAGCACTCTTAGGATTATGTTCTTTGATTTCTCCAGCGCCTTCAATATCATCCAGCCATCCCTATTAAGGGGTAAGCCCAGAGATATGCAGATAGATGAGTCTATAGTGTCTTGGATAATGGACTATCTGTTGGGCAGACCGCAGTTTATGAGACTCAAGGACTATGTTTCTGATACGGATGCAAGCAACAATGGAGCACCACAAGAAACAGTCCTGTTTCCTTTTCTCTTCACTTTTTAAACCTCAGACCATAAATATAACACCAAGGCATGTCACTTGCAAAAATTCTCAGATGATTCTGCATTTATGGGGTGTATCAATAAGGGGAATGAGCCAAAGTATAAGAGTTAGGTGGACAACTTTGCTTCTTGGTGCAGAAAGAATTGTCTACCACTTACAGTAACCAAGGAACTGGTTATTGACTTTGCCACACCAAGCAGCCTCTGTGTCTGGTCACTGTTCAGGGAGTGGATGTAGAGCTGGTGCACTCCAACAAGTACTTTGGGGTCCACATCAATGAAAGGTTGGACTGGTTTCGTAACACCTTTCTTATATAGTTTGTCTGTGTTACGAAACCAGTCTATGGAGGAATATTTCAGACAAAATGAAATAAATAAATAAATGCTGTGAAATGTGAGTATAAATAAATAAATGTGTCATTAAATGTAAGCATAAATAAATAAGTGTGTAATGAAATGTGAACATAAATAAATGTGTCACAAAATATGTTTTTGTTGCTTATTTATTAATTCATTTAATTTTGTCCGTAATATTCCTCCAAAGGGCGGCATGGTGGCACAGTGGGTAGCGCTGCTGCCTCGCAGTTAGGAGACCCGGGTTCACTTCCTGGGTTCGCCCTGCATGGAGTTTGCATGTTCTCCCCGTGTCTGCGTGGGTTTCCTCCGAGTACTCTAGTTTCCTCCCACAGTCCAAAGACAAATTGTCCCTAGTACATGCTTAGTGTGTGTGTGTGTGTGCCCTGCGGTTGGCTGGCACCCTGCCCGGGGTTTGGATAATGGATGGATGGATATTCCTCCAAATGTATCATGAAATACAGCTTGAAATAAAACTGTCACTTTCACTCGTCAATGTTGAGAGGGTGGGCTCTACCACATACTGTGTTTTGATTGGTGAATCGCTTCTCTAGATCGCTCAAGCCTAATTCAATACGGCTGTGTGTAAGATAGAGGTTAATGAAATAGTACACGAATTTGAACAATCCTTACTACTGTTAATGAAATTGATTATGCCGAAGTTATCGCGTATTTCAGGGAGAAAACTGAAGATTTATCAGGGGAAATTACAATGTTGGCGGCCCTGTTAGACTGCGACATTGATGAAACTAATTTTGAAAACATCGAAGAACTGGTGCAACGGACTAGATACCCGCCAGTTCAGGTGACGAAGTTACCTGCCCGTGACGCTCATTCTTTGACATTCCAGCTGAGTGAATAGCACACTTTCTTTTATGCGGTTTAAAAGTACAACAGATTGCAGATATATATGATGTACCAGAGAAGGCGATCACATGGTGAATGAGCCAGTGAGATATGCGGTGAGCAGCATCGGCTGGATCAGTTTAGACGCTTTAACACAGAAAGCCCAAAGCAGCGCCAAATAATATTTTGAACTGAATATTTCACCTTTGTTTTACGAGTCTAAAGTCAGGTGCATATTTGCACTTATTGCTTAGCTCGAGCTGGTCAACATCTATGGCCAACGTTTCTGAATCTTCTAGGTGCATCACAAAATTGAGTACGACAGCTCCAGCTCCGCATTTAACTGAACCATTTGTCGCACGCTGACGGTTTTAAAAACCACCGAGACTGGACACCTGATTCGGTTCTGAAGCCGCTTTCTCCCGGATCATACGCACGCGCATTATTTAAATAGCATCCGCGCGCGCGTTTATGAGTTCATATGCTATCGTCTCCGCCGCCTGTTATTCGCGGGCAAACACCTCACCGCCATCTGCAACAATTCACCTTGCTTCTCACTGGCAACTGTGCTGCGGAATATGAAGTCAACGACAGTGACATACAGTATACATCCCATACACGTACGCACCCAAACAGGGTGCATATGCTGAGGCCGACCCCAGCCGACTACTCTCCTTGGACACCGCCACTCCCCACCGAGCTGGTAAGTAAAAAGTCTTTTGGAAGAGAGAGAGAGAAAAAGAAAATACTGTAAACGAGGACGACCATAAAGCAATTAATAACGACTTTAAAACGGACATTAAACTACAAAGTACATGCAAAATCAAATTCTGTACCCCACCATATATCAGAATTTTGTTTCTAGCCATTTGGATTTTGACAAATGGTTCTTCTGGCATCCCTCCGAAATTCTGTCATTTTAGTCTGCTTCTGACCACATGCCTGTTAGTTTATTCTCCTTAACGTTAGAGGAAGTCTAATGTTGCTTTCAGAAAAATGTGAGTGCTAGGACCCCATCTGTTTTTTTCTCTACGACTTCGGTTTGTTTATCTGGATTGCTCTCTCTCGTTCTCCGGTAAAAGACTGCTGACTACCTCTTCAACTTTAACTACTGCCTGTTTCATCCGGAGCCATTTCCCAGTCTTGCCACCTACTTAGATTTTCTAGAGATCATAACATCATATTTCTGATAAAGCTGTTGACACCAATTTTTTGACATTAAATTATTTGACACTTGAGAGACACTATGTTAGTATTTTTTTTACTTAATCCCACATGACCTTCAGTAGAGCTTCTCCTTCTATGTAATTGCATTTTCATCCGGACACATTATTTTTTATGCCAGTAAACCGCAAATGCTAAAGGTAAGTGCACTCTGATTTCTAGTCAGTTCCATGTGCTCTTTTTCACCCATTACTATACAACCAATTACCGTAGCAATCACTCGACATTAACTGCACAAATTAGCAATGATGATGAGGCTGAATTCAGTAATGAGGTGATAACCAGGGCCGGATTTATATGAAAAGAGGCCCTAGGCTATTCCACTTATGAGGCCCTTTCACCTTCCATTTTTAAGTTTGTAAATTACATGAGAGATAATAAAATTTTGCTAACAATTTGAATGTAGGCCCCTCTTGATCTTGAGGCCCTAGGCTGAAGCCTAGTTAGCCTATAGGAAAATCCAGCCCTGGTGATAACACAATGGAATGCAAAAGATACAACATCTCTGAAGAAGTTTTATCTAATTCTGATTTTGTTGGCTTGATTTCTAAAAGGATCTGAATGAAACCCCAACGCTGAAATCATATAGTTATAATACCTTTGGTTTATGAGAAGCCTGAGGAAATGCAATTAGATACTTTTGAATTTTAATAACAGCAACAAGTGTCTTAACTGGTGGCATTATCAGGAGATGCAGTACCTCAAAGAGACAGTGCAATCATGCCTTGGCACAAAAATCATAGGATCTGACCTACCATCAGTTTAAAAGAGTTGCACACAAAGCCACTGAAAAGCTAGGAATCCAAATATGCTAGGAGTGCTCATTTCTCATTTATATATTTTGGCAAATAGAACCAAAGCATCAAAGCTACGGCCCAGAAGGTTCCAAAACGTTTCCACCTCCATAAATAATTAAACACACCCTGATTTCCTTATTGGTCACCATCATCACTGTAACTGTTGAATATTCTTGTTGTTGTACTGCATGCTGTGCACTTGTGCTGCCCAAGTCTGAATCTAAAGGCTGGCTGCTAATTGTATAGAGTTTGTACATTCTCTCCACATTTGGTCGGGATTTTCTTTAGGTACTGTACTCTGGTTTGCCTCTCACCTCCTAATAATTTGCATGTTAGATTAATTGGCTGCTATAAATCGGCCTTATATGAGTAAGTGTGGGTGTGTATGTGAGTGGGCCCTATGATGAACAGTTATCCTGTCAACAGTTGGTTTCTGCCATTTGTCCATTAGTGCTTGTTTAGGCATAGGCCACAGTGACTCAAATTTGAATTAAGCAGATACAGTGAATGAAGGGGTGAATGGGTGAAGTGTATGTTGTTCTGTATTGGTATACATTGTTTTCTGCACTGTATATTGTATATTTTCCTTTTTATTTAACAAGCATAAACAAGACTCCTAATGAAGTAATCACAAATGATAAATACAATTTTTATCTTGAACTTATTCTTATTAATCTTTAATGCTATTCAGGAAGATTTAATGAAACATTTTAAAGATCCCTCCATTGTTAAACTAGTAAAAATAAAGTCCATCATTGAGAAACCTATCTATCCATTTTCTAAATATCTTTTTTTCATGTCAGAGACATTGGAAACATTTAAATAATATAACACCTTGTGCAACATTCTTAAATGAACTTTCCCAAACTTCACAACCTATTTTGACTCGTAGTATTCTTTAATATTTTATAACGACTGGATAACATTTCCCTTGATCATAATCAATTTGTAATGCTCTCCATACAAAAATGGTGGTAATAAGTTACCACAGTCAAAAGATCTATATTACTAACCGAGAATGGTAAACCGGATATGGACGCAGGGACCTGCCTGTGGACGCAGGAGACATAGTGCGCAGGCGCCGCACAAAGCCCCCCTCCCCAGAGTGAAACGGGAGAGACTACGAATTGTCTGACATGCCTCGAAAAAGGGAGAACATAATCACCACGGACCAGGTGTCATTGAAACAAAAGCAGGATAAAGCGAGGTCAGAAATAAAAGACAGAGTAGAAAACAAAGTAAAACGTCATAAAGAGGTTAAAGAACTGGGCCAAACACATGGAGAGCAGGTTACAGATGATGAAAACTGGAATGCAACAGCTTCAAAAAAACCTAGGCACGAAACACATGCACAGCAAGATACAGAATATAAAAGCAGAAAAAACGACAGTTAAACGTCCACACCACACAGCGGAGGCTAACCCGGAAGGTGCAGGTGCCTACATCGCGCGTCGGAAGGCGCGGGAAAGTACGAAAGGCAAAGGCGCCTACACAGCATGGTATAACCCGACATAATACGGAAGGCGCAGGCGTCGCCGCCATATTGTGAGTGGCACTACTGCGTGGTGAAGGCGCAGGCGTCACCGCCATATTGTGCGTGGCACTACTGCAGAGTGAAGTTAGGAATAATGTGCTGCTTGGGATTGTACAAAACACCGAACGCGACCCACCGTCTGAATCTGTGGAGGCAAAGCAGGCACGGGTTCAAACTGAACGAGCTCGACTGACGGATATACGCCTACAACGCGCGTCTCAAACCGCAGAAGCAGGGCAAGCACGGGTTCAAAACAACGCAAGCTCCTACAACGCGCGTCTGAAACTACGGCTGCCCAGCGGGCATGGGTTCAAAACGCCGGGGGTTGGCGAGCGAAGCGAGCTTTTTCCCCTCGTATCTTGTATAGTCTGCTCAGAAACTTGTGGCATTTGTTTATTATTGACTCTTAGTATTACTTGATGAGTTAAATCCATATACAGTATTGACACAAATAGATGGAAAACATCAAGAATGTTTGTGTCTCATCAATATCCATTTTATTAATGATCATGAAACAACATAAGTAAAATAAAACAACTATCCTGGTGACCAAAGTCAGTGAGACTTTTTCTCACTGATTGTCTCTTTCTCTCCCCTTCCTGAGTTAAGTTTTATTCCTTCTCCCTATTTGGTCATCATTTAAA
Organism: Erpetoichthys calabaricus; assembly: GCF_900747795.2. Classification (NCBI taxonomy): domain Eukaryota; kingdom Metazoa; phylum Chordata; class Cladistia; order Polypteriformes; family Polypteridae; genus Erpetoichthys; species Erpetoichthys calabaricus. The sequence goes on from NC_041404.2 coordinate 11,060,138, forward strand.
GACATTATGTATTTTTCATTTAAAGTCTTTATGAGAGTTAGATGTCTTTTGCTGTGGCTACATTGTTGCTGACAAGCAAATAGATACCTAAAGGCCCTTCAACATTACATAACTTTGCCTCATGTATAAACAGTGTGTACACACAAAAATGTTGTGTACGCCTGTTTCCACGCTCACTTTGAGATGTATGCTGTAAAGCCACACATATTTTCACTGCAGCCATACACCGTGTGAACGGACTTTTCTACTCGATTTTACAAACGGGCAGCACCCAGCATCAAAGCAGTGCTGCTGTTTCTGTGTCGTTTCCCTTCACATTGCTATTGCAACGGTACTGGCCAAGATATATCAGCCAGGGATGAATCACCAAAAGTATGAGTTGGCATTGCATCATCTGTAACAGGAGAGCCTATAAAAAGACAGCTCCACACAGTTGCAGGTGCTTTTTCCAGCTAGTGGGGCAAAAGGCAAGCAGTCCTTTTAAGGATAGCAAGTCACCTGAAGAACCATGTAAAGAGCAGAGAATATATCCGTTGTGGCACTTGGTGCCTATGCTACACTATAAAGTCGCCTTCAGAGAATGATTTTGCTTATGTAAATAGAAAGCAATTCCACTCAATTAATGTGCTGCTCCATAGCACACAGTAAGTGTCTCACATTGGGCAAGCATTTAGTGTGGTGCATAATGTGGCATGGGAGGCATGGTGGCGCAGTGGATAGCGCTGCTGCCTCGCAGTTCCTTCGCTTCCTTGGTCCTCCTTGCGTGGAGTTTGCATGTTCTCCCCATGTCTTCGTGGGTTTCCTCCAGGTGCTCCGGTTTCCTCCCGCAGTCCAAAGACATGCAAGTGAGGTGCATTGGTGATTCTAAATTGTCCCTAGTGTGTGTGCCCTGCGGTGGGCTGGCACCCTGCCCGGGGTTTGTTTCCTGCCTTGTGCCCTGTGTTAGCTGGGATTGGCTCCAGCAGACCCCAGTGACCCTGTACTTAGGATATAGCGGGTTGGATAATGGATGGATGGATAATGTGGCACACAATCATACCTGAAGAGGTGCTGTATGATGAACTTGACCCTGATCCGCCAAATCAGACAATGTTACAACTTTAAATATAATTAGTAGAATGTTAAAACAGGTAATCAGATGCAGCATTTATTTTTAACCAATTCATTTAATTTGTGGTCAATATCACATAATACAGCCCTTATATTCCTTAGTTTATTGACCACACCTCTTACAGCATCCACTATTGCATTTTGTGACTCCAGAACAGCGTCCTTCAGCACCATCGGTGGTTTCTAAGGTAGAGGTGTGTGTGCAGCCAGCACCCAAAGATATGCTGGACACAACAGCACCATCACCAGGGGATTTGCATCCTTGGCACGGGGGTCAGCTTTTGTAATTTTGCCTGAAACAGAATAAACAGAAATTGGCAGACTCACCTTTTCACATCGACTTTGATATCATTCACTTTCTGAACTTGAACTTTTTAGTGTCTCCGCCATGTTGTATTACTCCATCACTTTCCTTTTGTTGCTTATACCACTGCTTAAGCCAACAAATAGTATGTCTTTTCTTGCCTCCACTTGCTCTTGCTATTGTCTTTTAACAAAACACTGAACTGAAGGGGCTATTTATATTGATTTGCATATTCAAATATGCATAATTCTGGGAGGAGTTTGGGTGGGGCTGTAGGTGCGTGCACATGCATTAAATTTCACATTCATTGTGGATTTATAAATGGGAAGTGCATGGAATTTGGCGCATAAACAGTTGTATGCATCTGGATTTTTTTTTTTGCGTACACACATTTCCAGTTTTGCCCATATACCATGTTTTAGTGTGAATTCAACTCACAGTGGTATATGAGGCCCCCAGTGATTTTGAGTCACAGACTTCACTAGATAATCTGAGCAAGTTGGGGAAGTCATGGCACACTTCAGTGACGGACAGGCATGTGCCCAGCAACTCAGTCCAACCAGTCTGCAAATCTTCCCAACAAAATCAGTGTTTGATTTCATCTTAAGTCATAGGGGTGAGGTTTGTGTGTAAGAATTGAGAATCAATGTGCTCTCAGGGAGAAGTACAGTGCTATATAATGAAATTATGAAAAATAAGTAACATAGCTGTTTTTGATCTCACAAGCAAAAGAGGGGCTTGTTACAGTAGGTAAATTGTCGGCTTTTACGATTCGTTTGAATTGTTTGATGTCATCTTTGTGCTACTTTCTTAGAAATTTTGCAAGTAACATGTTCTTTTGTATTCTCCTTTTAATCACCTGTGTTTGTAATTATTATTTTTGTCTCCTTTCTTAATGTGCTCTTGATAACCAGCAGTAAATCTTTTTACTTTTTTGTATAGTGAACTTGTTAGTTCTTTAGCACCATGTCTTTTTAGACTCATAGAGCTTTATAGAAATCTCTTGCAAGTTATTGCAAGTTTACAGTACCAGTAGATAATTCCCATCATAAAAAGATTTAATATCAGTGACATTTGTTTCTTGGCTTGCTACATGATGAAACTGATGATTCAGTAACATTTGAAAAGATTATATATTTGATGAAAGAAGAAAGGAACACAGGTTGTTTTATTTTCACCAGGTACTTTTAGGCATATGATGGTACCTTTTGAGTAAAATGAAGAGTAGAGTTATCTTGTGAAAACATACTTGTCTGCTTCCTAATATGTTCTCTTTTTGCATATTTTGTACAATAAATGTTAGACCTTAGACAAAATTAAAGATTAGAGAAAGGAAACTTGAGTAAACATGCATTTTAAAACATTATTTTCTTTAATCAAGAAACAACATTATCCAACAGCTTATCACCCATGTGAAAAGTAATGCATAGTTTTTAATACTTGGTTGCTGCACCTTTAGCAGCAATAATCACAAGTAAATATTTCCTATAGTTTTATATGAGACTTTCATAAAATTGCAGAGGGATTGTAGCCTACTCCTCTTTGCATTGGTAGGTTTGTAAGGGTGAATTATTGTAGGTCTGATGATCTTAATGTCAAACACTGTATTAGCTTTATGCCAGACATAGTAAGCCCTGTGTTGTCCAGAGTTCTACTTTTGACTTGTCTGTCCATTGAACTTTTATTTCAAAAAGCTTGGGGATCATCCAGGTATTTCTTTGCCAATGTAAGGTAAGCGCTGATGTTTCCTTTGAATAGCAGAGGTTCTTACCTTGCTATTCTGCCATGGATCCCATTTTTACTCTCGTTCTTATCATGGAGTTATGAACACTGACCTCATCCAGAGAGGCCTGCAGTATATTGTATGGGCTTCAAGTATACTCTTGTAAGTTTTTAAATGAGTCGTCACTCTGCCCTTAGGGTAATTTTGCCAGTCTGGCCTTTGATTGGAATATTCATAATTATTCCAAATGTTCTTTCTCCATGTGGAGTTAATACTGTAGCTCTCACTGTATCCGGTGGAGTCTTAGAGCCTTAAAAAAAAAAAGGCCTTTTAACCCTTTCCTGGCTGGAAGGTTTCAACAACTTTTTTCCCTCAGTCTTTCTGGAGTTTCCTTTGATCAAGGTATAGTTTTATAGTGTGACCAGGTTAGGTGATTATATTAGGATCACATAATGAAACAAAGGTGGCATCCAGTTGGTCCCTTTAATTTTTAGTGATTGATTTAATGGCTGTAAATTAATGGATCATTGCATAAAACCATATTTCTTGCAGACTTGTTTGTCCCAAGGGCCACTTTTTTATTAAGGTGCAACAGCCAACAGGCTGTAACACTTGCAGCCCTTTTTATTTCAAAAGGCATGATTACCCCTTTTTAAAGTTTCATGTGTCTACATAAACCTCTTTAGACAGTCTGGTTTCTTCCCATCATCCAAAGACTTGTGGCCAGGCTGCTTGGCTAATCTGAACTGGTCCAGTGTGTGGGTTTGGCTTTTGGTGGACTGGTTGTCAAATTAGAGGTACTTTTCTGCCTTTCTGGGAAATCGTCTGGGATAGGCTGCAGCTCTTGTAATTGAGAAGTGGGGCTGCAAAACTGAATGGACTGATCAATGTCTCCATATTAAGCTGCATTAAAATTTAAAGATCTGCAATTCACAAAGCACCCTGATTATTCTTACAGATTTTTAGAGATGGGCAGTGTGTGAAGGAGAAGCTGCCAGGGGCATAATGTCTAAGCTCAGCAGTTCAGGAGTCCTCAGCTAGTTGCTGTAGCAATCCACCTTGTTAGTCTTCAAAAGAAATGAAACATTTGGTTAGAGTATCCAGGGCCAAGCTGATGTTATTATAGTGAAATGTTAATGCTGTGTCCTTCCTATATTCCAAAACTGAGTAACCGCTATCGTTTTTTTTAACTCTGTTATCCAGCCAGCAGTCTGTTAAATATTTTCATGTCCTGTTTTCCTGGCACTAAAGTTAAAACATATGTTAGATAAGTGTTTTCAATGTTTTGTTCTGATTTTATATACATGTATTGTTGGTTTTACAACTTTTACTGCTTTCCATTCAATTCATTTCTCCTTGATTTGCATTGTTGACTTTTTTCCACATTCCGTTTTATACAAGCTGCCTCCTACATGTACAGACTCTTTCTCTGTGTTTATGTAATTTTAAATGTGTTATTTTTCTTTACCCGTGTAATTAAAAAACTATTGTCTATACCTGTCAGGAGGGGTGTAGCATTTCTCCTTTTGTGAAATTTCTGCTGTGATTATAATGGGAAATTATTACAAAATAAAAATAATAAGCTCACAATTAACTTTGTTGGCAGCCAATCCAAAATTATCTCATTCTGCAAATTATACATCAGTGTTTGTGGAAGGTCGGTAAGAATAATCTACATTTCCTATTATGATAAAATTAACTGAGTTTAAGGCACAAATAAATTAAATGAGAATCACTCAAGGAAAATAATATATATCATATTAATCAGAAAAATAATTTGTACACTCGTCATTATAAATTGATTTCTTCCTTGATGGCTAATTTATTGATAAATTACCTTAAGTTTATAATATTTAAAATATTTCTTGGTATGTATGATTCAATAACATCCTTGAAAAATTTCCTCTTGAAGCAATATACAGTAGCTTGAATCCAATTTGTTAATAGCCTCATTAAATATAGAAACACTTATTTGATTATAAAGGACAATAGCACATTTTCTGTATTTACATTTTTATTAATCCATTTGATGAACAATGAAATGAACAAGACAGCATAATGCACACAAAGCACTTTAACAGTAATTGAAAAATCTAAAGTTTTTTCTGTAAAGTGTTTCATTTAGAAACCTTTGTATACACACCTAGTGAACAGACAATTGCCACTTTACAGTTAACACCTGGTGGTATCAGGATTTTCATATTCTCTTTTTTTATCAATGCTTATACTGTCCATTGGACCTGTCTTCCACTTGCCTTTGCCAGGCAACTATAATCATTTGTTGGTCACATGCAGATTCCGCAAGTTACTTTGCATATCTGTTGTTTTCCTCTGTCTACTCCATCAATGAATAAACATTAGTCATCTCAAGCATTTTATTTTGGCTTATTGGGATTATGAAATTAATTTTTTCTGGACTTTCTGCCTGCGTTTTTACTTTGCTTTTTGTCTACCTCCTTTTGATGTAATTTTTGAAATTAACATCTGGTGACTGTTGTACATATTAGAACATTAGAACAATCTAGACAGTAACAGGTCATTCAGCCCAACAAAGCTTGCCAGTCCTGTCCACTTAATTCTTCTAAAAAAAAATTCAAATCCAGTTTTGAAAGTCTTTAAAGTCTTACTGTGTACCATGCTACTTGGTTGCTTATTCCAATTGTCTATGGTTCTTTGTGTAACGTAAAACATCCTAATGTTTGTGCGAAACTTACCCATAGCAAGTTTCCAAATTTGTCCCCGTGTTCTTGATAAACTAATGTTAAAATAACAGTTTCAATCTACTGTACTAATCCCTTCATGATTTTAAACACTTCAATCATGTCACCTTTTAATCTTCCTTTGCTTAAACTGAAAAGGCTCAGCTCTTTTAATCTTTCTTTATAATTCATCCCCTGTAGCTCTGAATTCAGCCTAGTCGCTCTTCTCTGGACCTTTTCAAGTGCTGCTGTGTCCTTTTTGCAGTCTGGAGACCAAAACTGCATTAAATACTCTAGATGAGTGCATTGTAAAGCCTGAGCATAACCTCCTTGGACTTGTACTCCACACATCGTGCTATATAACCTAACGTTCTGTTTGCCTTCTTAATGGCTTCTGGCTATCTAGAAGTTAATAGCGCAGAGTCCACTACGACTCCTAAATCCTTCTCATAAGGTGTACTCTCGATTTTCAGACCCTCCATTGTGTATTCAGAACTAACATTTTTACTTCCTGCATGTAATACTTAAATTTACTGACATTAAATTTAATCTGCCACAAATCTGCCCAAGCCTGTATGCTGTCCAAGTCTACCTGTAATGATTTAATGGATTCCAAATTATCTGCCAATCCACCTGTCTTGGTATCATGTGCAAACTTAATCAGCTTGTTACTTATATTCCTGTGGAAACCATTTATATATATTAAAAACAGCAGTGGCTCTAGCAGTGACCCCTGTGGAGCACCACTCTTAACATCAGCCAGTTCTGATGAGGTTCCTTGCACCATCACCCTCTGCTTCCTGTGTCTGAGCCAATTTTGCGCCCATCTAAAAACATCACCCTGAACTCCCAATTGTTTTAGTTTGAGGCCCAACCTCTCATGTGGCACCTTATCAAATGCTTTCTGAAAGTCAAGATAACTAATATCGTATGCTCCACTTTGATCATATCCTTTTGTTGCTTCCTCATAGAATTCTAGCATGTTAGTCAAACATGACCTTCCTCTCCTGAACCCATGCTGATTGTTCAGAACAACTCTTGTACTTTCCATGTGCTGTTCAAACCTATCCCTAATAATTCCTTCCATTAATTTTCCGGTGATGCACGTTAAGCTTAGTGGCCTATAGTCGCTTGATCTGCCCGGTCACTCTTTTTATATAACAGGATAATATTTGCCATTTTCCAGTGCTTTGAAATCTCCCCAGTGTGCAGAGACTTCCTAAAAATAGGTGTCAAGGGTTTATTTATGTACTCGCTAGCCTCCTTAAGAACTCGAGGGTAAATATTATCTGGTCCTGGTGATTTGTTTGATTTCAGCCTATTTAATATGAGCAGCACTTCTCCCTCTACAATTTCTAAATCACTCAGAACTTCCTTAGTAGACCCATTTACCACTGGGAGGTTATCCACTTCCTCACTTGTGAAGACCACAGAAAAACTGAAGTTTAAAGTGTCCTCTATTTCACTGTCTGTATTTTATAATTCCCCTTTACTATTCCTGATGCACTTCACCTCCTCCTTGACTGTTTGTTTACTACTAAAATACTGAAAGAATCTTTTGCTTTATCTGGTGTTCCTCGCCAGCTGTCTTTTAGCCTCCCTAATATCCTTCTTAATGGTTGCCCTCATGTTCTCATATGCCCTATGATTCACTTTGGAGTTATTAGTCTTATACACCTTATACAGCTGTTTTTTCCTTTGCAGCTTCTTTTTTTAACTCTTTATTAACACACTGTTGAGTTTATTAAATTTCCTATGAATTGCAAATTTAGGTATGTATCTGTCCTGCATTACATGTAAAACATTTTTAAACCTGTTCCCCCGCTCCTCGACTGTGTCCACACTTAAGAGCTAATCCCAGTCTATCTTCTTTAGCCTTTGATGCATCTGCTCAAAATTTGCCCTACCAAAGTTAAACTTAACAATTTTAGTCTTTGCATCCTCATTCTTCCAAAACACTGAGAATTGTATTATTTTATGGTCACTTGACCTTAGTGGTTCAATTACCTCTATATCTTCAGTTCTATCCTGATTATTACAAAATACTAAATCAAGACAGGCTTCATCCTACATTGCTGCTTTAACTGTGTTAAAAAACAATTACTGATTACTTCTAAAAACTTGCTCTTGTGCTCTGCCATTCAATATGATCATTTTCCTTATCCATCTTCCTCACTAGAGCTAATCTTACTTTATGCCAATGCTACTGTTTGTTTTCCAGTACAAAATAGCACAGCTGAAGTACATAGTTTCATTTCAGTCTCACTTACAATCTAAGTCTGTCCAATTATGTCTGATCCATTATGAATTGTATACACTTAATAGCAAGGAGAATGCAAGATAGAAAGGTGTCAGGAAGTCAGAAACTTGTTTAAATATTAATTTAACTAACATCAAAATATGTTCAGGTGACTGCTAACTAACTCCCCCTCTGGGGCAATAGAAAAAAGATGGAGGTGGTTTGGGTGTGCTCAAAAGACATGTCATAACAGCCACTTAGTCTGTTTCTGCTTGTGAAGTAAAATTACTTTTTTCTTTTCTTAGTTGTGATTATTTAAAAGACCTTGAGAAGATGATAAGCTAAGGTACAATATAATACTTCATTAGAGGGTACCAACATTTATAGAAATAATATTATCATTTCTTTCGTATAAACAGTTACTGTTTTAAAAGATGTTCTTTACAAGATAGTGATAAATGTCTTTTCCAGCATTATATTGACAGCAATGATTTTGAAAAAAAAGGTAAAAACTTACAGTGAACAATTAGGCCAATTTAACAACATTACCTTTGATTGATACATCTAGATGACACTTCTGCTTAAGTTAAAAGTCAGACTTAAAATAATGTATTTTTTGTCTTTGCATCAGCAAAACATTACACTTTTTTTTGCTTTAAGTAAATACTAACATGGTATTACGTCTGTCCTAGGTCTGGTACAAAATTTAACACAGAATTCTCAAACTCATTTAGTCCAGTTTGGGTTCAAAGTGGAGAAATCCCATCCCAGGAGCACTGGGCACAAGGCAGGATAGAGTCCTGTATAATTCAACAGTCCACTGCAGTGTCCACTCATTCATGCACAAGGGCCAGTTTGGAACCACTGATTGACCTAACCTTCACATCTTTGGAAATGTTAAAAGAAAAACCTTAGAAACATAGGAGAATATGCAAACTCCAAATGAACAACAACCAGGTGCAGAACTCCAACCCAGAGACAGCCATGATGTAAAACAGCTACTAAATATATTGTTTTTTCATGAACTTAGGAAGATCCTGTACCATTGATGATGTACTTCATTTAGTTTTGCTGCCTTATAAAACTGTAAGAAATCATGAGAGTTAAACAGTATGCCCTCTCCTTCAAAGTTTAGGTTTCATTATTGCATTGAATTTTCTGTATTAACTAGTAAAACAAAATTAACGTGTAACTGGACAATCTTACTTTTCATCTTAAAGCTTACCTTAAAGTTTTATAATCGGTTTAAGAGCCATTTACTAGTTACTTAAGTTCTATGAAATGTTTGCCTATAAATGAGTGCATAGTATATGGAAGGTTCTTATAACCCCCCCCAAGCTGAATTGAATTGTATATTCTAACTATTTCTTGTCTTTCTGATCATAGATTAGTCTTAGTTAGTGACCTGCCTTGCCATTAGTAAGGCATGGTAGGCACACGGTTTCAATCTGTGCCTTAACGTGCTCAGTTGTATGTGCAGAGCTGTATGTTTAGAAGGTACTGAATGTGAAGTAGCGCATAGAGAAATAACTCATCCTTAAGTATAGAAAAAAATTAAGTTTAACAAAAAGACTTTTATTCTATGAGTGTAACAACTTTTCTCTATTCTTGTATGGACTGCTTGCTTTGATTTTTCACTAAACTCTTTTAAAGCAAACCTTTTAGGACGGAAAGATTTCTTTTGCTACACGTTTGACTCATGCTTGATCCTGCCTTAATTACCTGCAGCTACAATCACCTTGTGCAAAAAATTATACTTTTCATGTGACAATAAAAGAAAGCTGAAAAATGAGCACACAGTGAGGTGTGGATGAATGGATATCTTTATATATAATCTTCATTTGGATCTTGATCTTTGTTTGTCCGCAAATTCCACGCATGCGTAGACCTCCTTCCAGTTTAGTACGTTGTTGTTACTCATGGATGTCAACAATGTGCTGGAATAACGAAAGGGGTGGTGGACAGTGTTACGCTGGTTAGCTCCTGAGGCCTGGTTAGAGAATGGTATTGCCGAAGATAAAAGGTACGTGCCTACGTAACATATGAATGAAAGAAAGACAGTGGGTAAAATGAATGACAACGTAACAGCACGCTCCGGAAATTATTATTGTTACGTTGTAGCCGGTGAGTGCTGCGCGTCTCACAGTTGTACCCTGGCTTGCTCACATGTCAGTGAAGTGATCCCTATTTATGCTTTAAAGAGCCTGGATACCTATGTGTCCCCCTTTTATAACCATTGCCTTCTATATTGCCTTACTCTTTGGATTGCCACAAAGCAACCTGCGAGATTGGAGAAAGGTTGAGAAGAGATCGTGAGAGGAAATGACAGCGTCGTGAAAATGAGACGGACTGTGAACGGAGAGAAGCAGAAATGCTCCTACACCACCACATAATTACTATTCGGACAGTGATTCCGAGTAGGCCGTTTCTATCGAATCAATGTCCAAGGGTTTTGTTTTGTAATTTTGTTTCCCTTATAAAAAATCATAATGCTGTGCGACGAAAGGCCCGGTTCACGACTGGCAGCCGCGTTTAAACAGGGAGCCCTTCACAGACAACTTTAACACGCGCAACGTAGTTGGGCGCACATGGCTAGTAATTAATAATTTGGCTGATTGGTGAATACATTATGGTTAGAGTGATGTCTAGAGACTGATCTCTAAGATATATTAAATGTGTAATTAAACTAATATCTTCTATATACTATTAGGGTCATATTCCATTTTTTCTTTTATTTCTTTTTTTATTTTTTTTAGTCTTACTAGTCTTCCTTTGACACTTAAGGCTACAGTGGGTGATCAACTTTTTGCTTCCTCAAATTAGAACAGAAAAGACTGCATTTACACATGTTGGTCTGTAGTCTGAAGTTTGTTCAGCAATCATATTCTTTATAAAACATACACTCTTTTAGTACTAAAATGCATTTATGTGTTAGAGTTGCTCAGCCTGGCTATTACCTGCATGTATCTAATGCTGATGCTATGGTTCCTTTAGACTTTGGTTGTGATGAAGAGCTGGTAGCTTGATTTGATATATTGTATGACTTTTTGTTATACTTCAGTACAGATCTAACTTTGGATCTGAACTCATCAGATACGTAGTAGTAAATAAAAGGGTCAAGGCAGCTGTTGAAGGAACTGACAGATAGGCTAAGCGTATGAATATAGTACAGATAATCTTTCTTTTCATGTCCACTCTTATCTGAATAGTGAAAGACAAGAATAATGTTGCTTGGGGCAAAACACACAATAAACATAACCAGCATTAAAGCTGTAATCTTGACGGCAAATAAGTATTTCTTTTTATTCCTGATTAAAGTTCGGAGAACTGAACCATAACAGAACAGTGTGACACATGAGGGCAGAGTAAATCCTACAACAAAAATGGTTATGACATAAGGAAACAAGAATGCCTGGTCATTAGATGGTAGAGCATCATGGCAAGTGGTGATGGTCATTGTGGTAATATTGTGGGTTTGATTAATCATGTAAAATGGGATCATAGAACCAATCACGGCTACCCACAGCACAAGGCAGCCATAGCAGGCTATTTTCTGGCTTCTGAGTACTTTAGATGCAAAGGGATGAACCAAGGCGATGTATCTGTCAATGCTGATGCACATTAGACAAAGAATTGAGGCATACATGTTACCGTAGAAAGAAGCAGTGACTAGCCGGCACATGTGTTCTCCAAAGATCCAGTTGTTTCCTGAGAAGTGGTAAGCAATCTTAAATGGCAGCATCAGGATCAAAAGGATGTCGGCGACTGTCAGACTGATCAGGAAAGTAGTTGATGACGTCATTTTATTTTTTCTGATCAGAACCCAGAAAGCCAACACGTTGGCAGGAAAACCCACAATGAAAATAATGAGGTAGACAAAAGGGAGGAGCACCGTCGTGTATGCTGAGGTCATTAATCTTGTTGCTTCTTTGCTCACAGCTGTCGTGTTGTTGACAAATGAGAGCTGTAAGCTGGTAGCATCTTAAATGATAAAGACAATAAAAAGAAAGGTAAGTAAAACATTCTTGGCTGAAAAGCTCTGATGTGAGCAGTAATCAATGATTAGTAAATCACTGTGATCTTTGCTTATATAGTTGTGCAGCATATTTGATCCATTTTTAGACTACATTTATATACATGTACTGTATGCACACATTTATCTTTTACTAAAAAACTGTTTTTAGTCACTGGAGCTGTTATATAACCATCCCTTTTAAGGTAATAGAAGTTCATAAAATTTTCTAGTTACAGAGAGAATCAGACACAAGAAAAAGTATATAGAAAATGTATTATTGGAATAGTTTTTGTAAGCAGAACTTGAAACACGTGGTAACACATGCAATTTAGTAGATTGCCTATCTGCATGGTACTGCGTTTTATAGATTCATCATGCCTTCCTTGCATTGGTCATCTTTTTCCTGTGCCAAATGAACAGGACAGAGAACAGCAACCAAGAATTAAGCAATAGACAGGAAACTCTCTCAAACTACTGTTATCAATGTTAGGACAGACGCATCTGTTTCTGGTGATAGCCTGCATTTTTGTACTTAACCAGCCATTTACTTCAATAATTTAAACCAATATGAAAACTTCAAATAACTTTTATATTTCTTCCAGTATTCAAGTGGTTGACTTTCCTTTATCTATTTTGAATGATGTTTGAGAGTGTGTGAAAGGATTGGGTAATTACTCAGAAAATTCAACATGCAAGTGCAGGCAATACAAAAAGTACTTTACGGAGTTTGGGACATCAAGAACAGAAAAATACCAATAATAATATAAATAAAAGAAACTGTTGAAGAGCAAAAAAATCTTTCTGCAGTTTAAAAAATACATTATCTGATCATCAAGTACAGCAGCACCAGACACAGCTACCAAATGAACAAACAATCCATGCTGAGTCTACTGTTAAAAGAGCATCTAAAGAAGCCCTGACCACAACTAGGCCCAAAAGCCAGGAGGTAAGGCTACTAGCCAATATTAATGGCTCAAAAATAACTGAACTCATTTTTTTTTGCTGCTCTTCCCAGATAAAACTTTGGCTGGGCTTAAGGTCATTAGTATTGCATCAGAAGATTCCAACAGTAGACCTCAGATATGGACAAACTAGTAAGGGCTCAAATATTCAAATTCTGGAATGGTGCTCTCAAATAGCTGCATCCTAGGGTTAACATGGGCACACATAATCTAAAATTAGCCATAGCAGAATGATAATTTAATAGTTTTCCAGCCTCTCTTCTCTGGTCATTTCAACCTCCAACTAACTTGTGTGGACTTTTATTCTGTAACTGCAAATTTACTGCAAATGGCACATACAAAAATGTATGCCTTCAAAAATCAGCATAACAGGTGTTTATGTAAACTATGTGTTATGATTGGGTTGCTTTTTAATTTTTCCCATCCTTATTATGCGTCATTTCTAGAATTTTTGTGCCTAAATGCAGAGTTGATTTCTGTGCTTTATGTATTCATTTAAATTATTTTTGAGGATATTAATAAATTGACACATCTTCTTTAACACCATTTTACTTTTTGTACAGATGTTGCCATTTTGGGAGTGAGTGTGTGGCATGTGACATCACTGACGCAATGTTTTAAAAGATCAGTGCCATACACTCCATGGTCATCCCAGACTGGATAATTAAAAAAAACACACACCAACAAAAAGCTTCCCTTTTAAGAGTGTGCGAATTGTGTTGTGTTACATGTTTCAGGGAAAATACGTCTTGCTTGTATTTAAGAATAAAAATATTTGGTCTTGGATTATGCTATAATGAAAGATAGGACAGATATTTTGGTTTTAAACTGCATTTGGTTATAGACAAGGTATGTTCTCCCATTTACCACATCTAAACAGGAGATATCAAGGGCACTTCTGGAGCACTCAAAGCACACAGGTAGCATAATTGGTCAAGGTAAGTCCTATGATAAAGGGAATATAATGTGTCAACACAATCTGTGATCGTTTTGATTGTTGGAACATAGCATATTGATTAAAATAGTCGTGACCTGTAGGGGGTGCTGCAGCTCCCCATTATCCCTACATAAAGGCTTGGACACAAGTTCTCCAATGAACAAAGGGTTTTATTGTGCAAAACTCTTATAGAATGAAGCATTTCCCACAACTATCATTCTCACTTGCAGCAATTATGTCATATCTCCTCCGCTTTTCCAGGCAAGCTATCTCTTTCTCCTCCTGACTCTGGCTCACTGAGTTGAGGCAGGTAGACCCTTTCAGTTAAACCCAGGAGCACTTCCTGTGTCCCAAAACTGTGGCTCGGGAGCAATTCTGGGTGAGGCTGGAGCCTAACATATTAGGGCTCGCTAGTACCCTCTGCACCCCCTGGCAGCAAACATACCATTTTTACTCGTGTACCACGTGCCCTCGTGTAAGACGCGCACCCTAATTTTTACAAAGAAAATCACAAAAACCGTTTTGCCCCGTGTACGACACGCGTTGTGATTGTATAGGAAGCTTTTAGGGCACGTTTTCTGCGAAATGCCCTTCTGTTTTTGTTGCATGATGAAAGTTTTTCTTTCTTCCGTCGCCAATCTTGAACACATGACTCTGGAACACCGTACTTGCGACCTGCTGTCTGATTTCCTATCTTCTCTGCTTCCAAAATCACTTTTAGTTTCTCTCCCGCCATGCAGGCGCATAAACGCTTGCTACTATCCATGCTGAATGACGACGCCAAACTGATTCAAAAATAAGAGAGAGAGAGAGAGAGCGCGTGCGAGAGAGAGCCCAAGCAGAAAAAGTAAACATTACAGAAAAAACTTTCCTCGTGTATGACGCACACCTGATTTTCTAATGCTAATTTTCGGGAAAAAATGTGTGTGTGGTACATGCGGAAATATGGTATAACCTGAAAGGACCGAGCCAAAGAACTACAGTTTCCCATGTGCCCTGTGGGAATCCGTGGTGGTACTGTAACCTGGGAGGGCTCCCAACTAGTATGTTGGGGAAAATAATTCCTTGAATAAATTGTCTTCCCATGTCCTTACATGCCACTGATGTCCCAGCCAAGTAAGGATCCTGATACAGCTATGGCTGAGATGCCAGTCTCCGTGGCACCTCCCTCAGCTGAGCCATTTTAGGCGAGGCAGCCCGGGCTGTACTTCTCTAAGAGCATTCGCCAGTGTCTGCCAGTGCAAGACTATTTTCTTAAAATATTTTTATTTTATTAATTTTCATTGTAATCATTCCATACAAACAGATCAATTTATAACCCAACAAATTTGAAAACAAATCAAACCCCACCCCTGAGAAGGAGAGCTTAGCTAAAGGAAAATTTCTTGAAGCTTTTTAATAAGGCAACATTAGACAAAAGAAGGGGAGAAGTAAATATCTATATAAATAAGAGATGGAGAAGGGAGTTAAATGCAATAATAGTTAATTCTCTTATTCTAAAATAATATTGATTAAATCCTGCCAAGTTTTGAAAAAATTTTGTACAGATCCTCTAACTGAAAATTTGATTTTTTCCAATTTCAAATAATATAAAACATCAGTTTCCCACTGACTTATAAGAGGAGAATTAGGATTCTTCCAATTTAACAAAATAAGTCTGCTTGCCAAGAGTGTAGTGAATGCAATCACCGTTTGTTTGTCCTTCTCCAATTCAAGTCCATCTGGAAGAACACCAAACACAGCTGTTAGTGGGTTAGGAGGGATTGTGATACCAAGGCTGTCTGAGAGGCACTTAAAAATTTTTGTCCAAAATGATGTTAGTTTGGTGCAGGCCCAAAACATGTGACCCAGTGAGGCAGGAGCTTGGTTGCAGCGCTCGCAGGTTGGATCCTGGCCTGGAAACATTTTGGACAGTTTTAAGCGAGACAGATAAGCTCGATATATAATTTTTAGTTGAATAATTCTATGCTTTGCGCATATAGAACTCGAGTGAATTCTCTGCTTTGCTACCTTCCACTCCTTTTCTGATATATTGATTAAGAGATCTTCTTCCCAATGTCCTCTTGGATCTTTGAAAGGTAGGGACTCTAATAAGATTTTATATATTGCGGAAATAGTGTTTGTTTCCTCGGAATTGAGCAGTATTTTTTCCAGCATTGTGGAGGGTGCAAGGTGGGGGAAATCGGGCAATTTCTGTTTAACAAAATTTCTAATTTGAAGATAGTAAAAGAAATGTGTAGCTGGGAGGTTAAATTTTGAACGTAATTGTTCAAAAGATGTAAATATGTTGTCTATATAAAGATCTCTGAGCATTTTAATCCCAAAACTTTTCCAGGTATTAAAAACTGGATATACTTGCGAAGGTTGAAAGAGGTGGTTCCCTTGCAGAGGTGCCACTGATAAAAGATTTTCCATCTTAAAATGCTTCCTAATTTGGTTCCATATTCTGAGTGAGTAAAGCACAATTAGGTTATTAGTATATTTGCGATAACTTTCATTTATTGGAGAGCAGAGCAGGGAATATAAAGAAGTACTACAGGATTTTACTTCTATTGCAGACCAAGCCTGTGTATGTGCATTTATTTGTGTCCAGGTTTTTATGGCTTGTATGTTTGCTGCCCAGTAATAAAACTGAAAATTAGGTAAAGCCATGCCACCTTCTGTTTGAGGTCTTTGTAGGGTCGCTCTTCGGATACGTGGGTGTTTTGAGTTCCAAATGAATGAGGTTATTATTGAATCTAACTGTTTAAAAAAATGATTTATTGATATATATTGAAATGTTTTGAAATAAAAAGAGAAGTTTAGGAAGGATATTCATCTTAACAATGTTAATTCTTCCGGCTAGAGTGAGATGAAGGGTTGACCATCTATGCAAGTCTTGCTTAATTTTTTCCATACAGACGCCAAAATTTTGTTGATAAAGAGCTTTATGTTTACTTGTGATATTTACCCCTAGGTATTTAAACTGATCTGCTATGGTAAAAGGTAGGGTGTCTAATTTAATATTATATGCTTGTGAGTTCACTGGAAAGAGTATACTTTTATTCAGATTAATTCTAAGACCAGATATCTTTTGAAATTCTGTTAGTGCTGTTAAAACAGCAGGGACAGTGTTTTCTGGGTCCGATATATATAAGACCATATCATCTGCATATAGAGAAATTTTCTGTTCCAGTCCTTCTCTGACAATCCCCTTTATCTGATGAGAATTTCGGCAGTGAAACGCCAGTGGTTCAATAGCGATTGCAAACAACAGTGGCGACAAGGGACATCCTTGTCTGGTACCACGTTCTAGTTTAAAGTAGTCTGAGCAAATTTTATTAATACAAACTGAAGCTTCTGGACTGGTATACAGTAGTTTAATCCAAGCACAAATATTCGGGCCAAACCCAAATTTCTCCAATGCAGTGAAAAGGTAATTCCATTCGATCATGTCAAATGCCTTTTCTGCGTCTAATGATAGTAATATCTCTGGGGTGTTTGATTTTGCTGGTGAATATATAACATTAAACAAGCGTCAGAGATTTGAAGATAGATGTCGGCCTTTAATAAATCCAGTTTGATCTTGTGATATTACCGAGGGCAGCACTTTCTCCATCTTTCTAGCTAGGATTTTTGAGAGTATCTTAACATCATTATTCAGGAGTGAAATTGGTCTATATGATGCACATTGTAACAAGTCCTTATTTTGTTTAGGAAAGACGGTGATTAATGCTTGTCGAAATGTTTGAGGTAGTATTTGGTGGTCTTTAGCTTCTGTAAATGTTACCAATAAGAGTGGAGCTAGCTGAGTGGAGAATTTCTTATAAAACTCTACGGGGTAACCATCAGGGCCTGATGATTTCCCGCTTTGTAGTGACTTTATAGCGTCTAGTAATTCTGTTAGCGTTAGAGGTTTATCTAGTTCCTCAGCACTTAAAGCATCTATTTGTGGTATTTGTGAATTATCGAGAAATGCATTAGATTGCGTGTTGTCTTCTTTGGGCTCAGTGGAATATAAAGACTTATAGTAATCTCTAAATGTGTGCATTATTTTATTATGGTCGATGATTTCTTCTCCATTCTTGTTGGTGATTACTGGTATTGCATTGTGAACTTCTTGTTTATGAATTTGTTGAGCTAAAAGCTTATTAGCTTTTTCTCCGTGTTCATAGTAATGCTGTCTAGACTTATAAATAAGTTGTTCAGTTTCTTTAGTTGTTAAGATGTTAAGTTCTGTATGCAGGGCCTGCCTTTTCCTGTGAAGAGCTTCACTTGGACGCCTGGCTTGTTCTTCATCTATTCTAGTAATTTCATTTCTTAGCTCTGACACTTTCTTGGTTTCTAATTTATTTCTATGAGAAAGATATGAAATAATCTGGCCTCTTAGGAAGGCCTTTAGAGTTTCCCAGAGTGTTCCTGCAGAAACCTCTGTGGAGGTGTTTGTCTCTAGGAAGAAGCTGATTTGTTTGGATATAAATTCTGTGCAGTTCTCGTCTGCCAATAAAAGAGGGTTAAGACGCCATCTGCGAGGTGAGTACGAGGGGCTTATTGATTTTAGCTCCAAGACTAGAGGGGCATGGTCAGAGATAACAATTGTGTCATATTTGCATGATTTAATTGTAAGCAGGAAATTATTATCTATAAAAAAATAATCAATTCTTGAGTAGCTATAATGCACTGGTGAGTAGAACGAATATGTTCTTGAGTTTGGGTTAAGAAACCTCCAGGGGTCTGATAAGTTGTGATCATTTAAAAACTGTGTAATTATCTTTGCAGTATTAGATGTCGTCCCCCCTGTCACGGGAGTCCTATCTAAGAGTGGATTTAAAACACAATTAAAGTCCCCAGCCATTATAATTTTATGAGTGTTCACATTGGGAATGGATGCAAATAGATTTTGCATGAATTCCTTATCATCAACATTGGGTGCATAAACATTTATCAAAATCATTTTACTATTATATAAGTTGCCCATGACCATCACATATCTCCCTTCAGGGTCCGACACTACCTCTGATGCTACAAATGGAACTGTTCTATGTATGAGAATTCCCACCCCTCTAGTTTTCTTTATAAAGCTAGAATGGAACATTTGGCCAGTCCAGTCTTTTTGTAATCTGAACTGATCCTTGGTTAGTAAGTGGGTCTCCTGTAAAAATACTATTTTAGCATTTAAGCCTGTTAGGTGAGAGCATACTTTCTTTCTCTTTAATTCGTGATTCAGGCCTTTAACATTCCAGCTCACAAAGTTAACTGTCCCATCATGGAGACATTGATTCTGAGTTTTTAATGTCATTTTATAGTTTTAATTGGTAATATGGCAGTTTTAATCTTAGTTTCAAGATTCCCCAGGAGTTGTTGCATGTTAGCCTGTTGCTGCATTGATATTTATAATTATAAGGACTATAAGAATAGATTAGATATAACCTGCTCTCCTTCTCTCCCCCCTTTATCCCCCCACCCCCCCATTTTGCCTCCCCACATGAGCCTAGACCCCACTTCGCGATGTTCCAGTCCTCTGACATACGAAGAGACAGAGCACGTCCAAAACAAAAACAAACCCCACCCTGCAGCGGCGTTACAGAATTAAAACAGAGATATCTTTTACAGTTAAATCCTTAATACTATCTGCCGAAAATGTTCTCATTAACAATATTTAAGCTTGAAATAATCTTCAGCGCTTTTAAGTTAAGATATTAAGATTAAAAAAAAAACAAAAAAAAAACAACCCTGGGAGTGATTTTAAAAACTAGTCTAGGATAAACCTGGTAATTCATACTGTAATAGTATAATGGTAATTGTATAAATAGTAGAACAAGCATTAAACCAAGGGTATGAAGTTAAACAGTCTACTTTAAGGTATAGTAAAATAAAAAAAATAAATAAATAAATAAATAAATAAAAAAGGAATAAAAAAATAAATAAATAAAACGAATCCTACTTTAATCACTTCCACATTTTCACACTCACATCTATAACTCTATGACTCTGATTAAAACAAACATATAACATATAAAGTCCAGATAAAAACAAAAAAAAAAAAGAAAAAAAAGAAAATAAGAGATGTATAATTATAATACCAGTCTCTTTAAACATGGATCCAGCGATCAGATCATAGGTCTTTCCCGTGCCTTGATAGAATACGGCTCTTTAATTTTAATTAACTTTCAAAAAAGTGTCGGAAACAGCTTCTTTAATTCTTTTTCAGCTTCTTCTTTGCTGAAGAAGATATAATGTCCATCTTGAACTTCCACTTTCAGTTTGGCAGGATACAAGAGGCTGTATTTGATATCGGCTTCCCGTAGCATCCTTTTAATGTCGTTGTAGGATCTGCGTTTTGCAGCTGTTGATGGTGAGAAGTCGGGAAAAATATGAATAAGATTATTTTCGAATATAATCTCTTGCTTGTGTCTGAGAAGTGCCATCACATCAAGCTTACATCTTAGTCGTTTGAAGCGGACAATAAAAGACCTAGATTTAAAGGCGCTTGGTATCTTTGTGCGATAAGCCGTGGCTATCTCATTGTCGAGTTTAAAGTCATCTCCAATTATTTTAGACAGTAATTCTACTGCAAATTTCACTGGGCTTGAGCTTTCTCGTTTCTCAGGTATACCATCCATCCATTTTCCAACCCACTGAATCCGAACTCAGGGTCACGGGGGTCTGCTGGAGCCAATCCCAGCCAACACAGGGCACAAGGCAGGAACCAATCCCGGGCAGGGTGCCAACCCACCGCAGGACACACACAAACACACCCACACACCAAGCACACACTAGGGCCAATTTAGAATCACCAATCCACCTAACCTGCATGTCTTTGGACTGTGGGAGGAAACCGGAGAGCCCGGAGGAAACCCACGCAGACACGGGGAGAACATGCAAACTCCACGC
Organism: Erpetoichthys calabaricus; assembly: GCF_900747795.2. Classification (NCBI taxonomy): domain Eukaryota; kingdom Metazoa; phylum Chordata; class Cladistia; order Polypteriformes; family Polypteridae; genus Erpetoichthys; species Erpetoichthys calabaricus. Next base: position 11,081,000 of record NC_041404.2, read on the forward strand.
AGGGAGGACCCGGGAAGCGAACCCAGGTCCCCAGGTCTCCCAACTGCGAGGCAGCAGCGCTACCCACTGAGCCACCGTGCCGCCCCCTCAGGTATACCCTCAATTCTTATATTATTTCTTCTGCACCCATCCTCCAGGGCTGCAAGTCTGTCTCCAAGTTTTTTGTATTCCGAGTTCGCAGCTGTGGCTTTTTCATCTGCGTTAGATGCCATTTGTTCCGCTGTTTCCACTCGAGCCGTGAGTCCCTGATTAACGTCTTCCAGCTGATCTGAAACGTCATTAATATGATCATCAAGCCTTTTCAGTTTGGAGTTTGTTTCTTCAATGTGTTCCACTAATTTCTCCAACATGCCTTTAAAGTTCACGTTGAAACGTTCAAATAGACGCGTTTCCTTATCTTTGTTATCCTTCTTGAGCTCAGTGGCCACCTTCTTAAGATCATTTGTGTTATCTTTCTTAAGCTCATTCATGGCCGTAACCATGGCAGTGGCCAGTGTAGTGTTCATCTCTTTCTGTGTAGCTATCTGTGTAGCGATCATCTCTTTCAGTTCGGACAGTTCGCTTCTGCTTTCGTGCTCCGCAAGTGAAAATGCAGCTCCTGTTACAGGCTCGCGATGAGTAGATGAGAGCACGTCCTGCAGAGCCCTTTCTAGTCTCGAATGATCCTCAGAAATCGGCGATCCCTCGCGACCTGTATCACTTGCGCCTTCGCTCCCATTTTCACTCTCGACTGGAGACGATACAATGGAGCGGGGCCCCAGGAATTCTGCGCACTCTTCTGCCTGTTCCAGGTCAGTCTCCGTGATGCCATACCTTACACTTGCACTCAGGCCGGAAGTCTGTCCGGACTTCGATGCAGCTTTAAGTTTCTTTTCCGGTTCTTTCTGACTTTTCTTCTTGTTACTCATGCTTGTATATTGTAGTGGAAGTTCCTTGGTCGGGTTAAATACAGGATACCTCTAAATAATATGAAATATGTGGGAAAATAAAGCCGCTGCTAGCGGAGCTCTGCTTCAGACGTCCATCTCCTATAAACGGACGAAACCAACTATTTTCTGAAACATAAAAGTGACACCCCTCCTCGAACCGCCACCTTATCGTGGTAGAGGGGTTTGCGTGTCCCAATGATCCTAGGAGCTCTGTTGTCCGGGGCTTTATGCCCCTGGTAGGGCCACCCAAGGCAAACTGGTCCTAGGTGAGGGATGAGACAAAGTGCGGTTCAACAGACCTCCTATGACGAATAAAAAATTTGGACGGCGTTTTCCCTCGCCCGGACGCGGGTCACCGGGGACCCCTCTGGAGCCAGGCTTAGGGGGTGGGGCTCGATGGCGAGCGCCTGGTGGCCGGGCTTGCACCCATGGGGCTCGGCCGGGCACAGCCCGAAGAGGCAACGTGGGTCCCTTCCCATGGGCTCACCACCTATGGGAGGGGCCAAGGAGGTCGGGTGCAGTGTGAGTTGGGTGGTGGCCGAAGGCGGGGACCTTGGCGGTCCGATCCTCGGCTACAGAAGCTGGCTCTTGGGACGTGGAATGTCACCTCTCTGAAGAGGAAGGAGCCTGAGCTTGTGCGTGAGGTTGAAAGGTTCCGGCTAGATATAGTCGGGCTCACCTCAACGCACAGCTTGGACTCTGGAACCAATCTCCTTGAGAGGGGCTGGACTCTCTACCACTCTGGAGTTGCCCCCGGTGAGAGGCGCCGAGCGGGTGTGGGTATACTTATTGCCCCCCGACTTGGAGCCTGTACATTGGGGTTTACCCCGGTAGACAAGAGGGTAGCCTCCCTCCACCTTCGGGTTGGGGGACGGGTCCTAACTGTTGTTTGTGCGTATGCACCGAACAGCAGTTCAGAGTACCCACCCTTTTTGGAGTCCCTAGAGGGTGTGCTAGAGGGCATGCCTTCTGGGGACTCCCTCGTACTGCTGGGGGACTTCAATGCTCACATGGGCAATGACAGTGAGACCTGGAAGGGCGTGATTGGGAGGAATGGCCCCCCCGATCAGAACCCGAGCGGTGTTTTGTTATTGGACTTCTGTGCTCGTCACGGATTGTCCATAACAAATACCATGTTCAAGCATAGGGGTGTTCATATGTGCACTTGGCACCAGGACACCCTAGGCCTCAGTTCGATGATCGACTTTGTGGTCGTGTCGTCGGACTTGCGGCCACATGTCTTGGACACTCGGGTGAAGAGAGGGGTGGAGCTATCAACTGATCACCACCTGGTGGTGAGTTGGCTTCGATGGTGGGGGAGGATGCCGGTCAGGCCTGGTAGGCCCAAATGTGTTGTGAGGGTCTGCTGGGAACGTCTGGCAGAGCCCCCTGTCAGAAGTAGCTTCAACTCCCACCTCCGGCAGAACTTCGACCATGTCCCGAGGGAGGTGGGGGACATTGAGTCCGAATGGGCCATGTTCCGTGCCTCTATTGTTGAGGCGGCTGACCGGAGCTGTGGCCGTAAGGTGGTCGGTGCCTGTCGTGGCGGCAATCCCCGAACCCGTTGGTGGACACCGGCGGTGAGGGATGCCGTCAAGCTGAAGAAGGAGTCCTACCGGTCCCTTTTGTCCTGTGGAACTCTGGAGGCAGCTAATAGGTACCGGCAGGCCAAGCGGAATGCAGCTTCGGTGGTTGCTGAGGCAAAAACTCGGGCATGGGAGGAGTTTGGTGAGGCCATGGAGAATGACTTTCGGACGGCTTCGAGGAGATTCTGGTCCACCGTCCGGCGTCTCAGGAGGGGGAAGCAGTGCAGTGTCAACACTGTATATGGTGGGGATGGTGCACTGCTGACCTCAACTCGGGACGTTGTGGGTCGGTGGGGGGAGTACTTCGAAGACCTCCTCAATCCCAATAACATGCCTTCCAATGAGGAAGCAGAGCCTGGGGACTCGGAGGTGGGCTTCCCCATCTCTGGGACTGAGGTCACCGAGGTGGTCAAAAAACTCCTTGGTGGCAGGGCCCCGGGGGTGGATGAGATACGCCCGGAGTTCCTCAAGGCTCTGGATGTTGTAGGACTGTCTTGGTTGACATGTCTCTACAACATCGCATGGACATCAGGGACAGTGCCTCTGGATTGGCAGACCGGGGTGGTGGTCCCCGTCTTTAAGAAGGGGGACCGGAGGGTGTGTTCCAACTACAGAGGGATCACACTTCTCAGCCTCCCTGGAAAAGTCTATTCGGGGGTTCTGGAGAGGAGGGTCCGTCGGATAGTCGAACCTCGGATTCAGGAGGAACAGTGTGGTTTTCGTCCTGGTCGCGGAACAGTGGACCAGCTCTACACCCTTAGCAGAGTCCTGAAGGGTGCATGGGAGTTCGCCCAACCAGTCTACATGTGTTTTGTGGACTTGGAAAAGGCGTTCGACCGTGTTCCTCGGGGGATCCTGTGGGGGGTGCTCCGGGAGTATGGAGTACCGGACCCCCTGATAAGGGCGGTTCGGTCCCTGTACAACCGGTGTCAGAGCTTGGTCCGCATTGCCGGCAGTAAGTCGAACCCGTTTCCAGTGAGAGTTGGACTCCACCAGGGCTGCCCTTTGTCACCGATTCTGTTCATAACTTTTAGGACAGAATTTCTAGGCGCAGCCAGGGTGTTGAGGGGGTCCGGTTTGGTGGACTCAGGATTGGGTCACTGCTTTTTGCAGATGATGTTGTCCTATTTGCTTCATCAGGCCGTGATCTTCAACTCTCTCTGGATCGGTTCGCAGCTGAGTGTGAAGCGGCTGGGATGGGAATCAGCACCTCCAAATCCGAGACCATGGTCCTCAGCCGGAGAAGGGTGGAGTGCCCTCTCAGGGTTGGGAGCGAGATCCTGCCTCAAGTGGAGGAGTTCAAGTATCTCGGGGTCTTGTTCACGAGTGAGGGAGGAATGGAGCGTGAGATCGACAGGCGGATCGGTGCGGCGTCCGCAGTGATGCGGGCTCTGCATCGGTCTGTCGTGGTGAAAAAGGAGCTGAGCCATAAGACAAAGCTCTCAATTTACCGGTCGATCTATGTTCCTACCCTCACCTATGGTCATGAACTATGGGTAGTGACCGAAAGAACGAGATCGCGAATACAAGCGGCTGAAATGAGTTTCCTCCGCAGGGTGTCTGGGCTCTCCCTTAAAGATAGGGTGAGAAGCTCAGTCATCCGGGAGGGGCTAAGAGTAGAGCCGCTGCTCCTCCGCATCGAGAGGAGTCAGATGAGGTGGCTCGGGCATCTGATGAGGATGCCTCCTGGACGCCTCCCTGGTGAGGTGTTCCGGGCACGTCCAACCGGGAGGAGGCCCCGGGGAAGACCCAGGACACGCTGGAGGGACTATGTCTCCCGGCTGGCCTGGGAACGCCTCGGGATTCTCCCAGAAGAGCTAGAAAAAGTGGCCGGGGAGAGGGAAGTCTGGACATCTCTGCTCAAGCTGCTGCCTCCGCGACCCGACCTTGGATAAGCGGAAGAGAATGGATGGATGGATGGATAAAAGTGACATTCTGTCACAGAGACATTGCGCTGGTCCTGCCTTCCAGCTACTTCATGAATTCTTGACTTCTGATTGGGTTGTGACTTTGGGTGTGCCAGATCACATTCTGTCAGAGTTGATTTTTTTTTCTTTTTGCAATTTCTCTAAATGAAAGTCCTACACTTCTAAAGGTAATAATTCTCTGTCTCGTTTAATTTGTTAATTGCCATTTTTTACCATTATCCTTGAAATATACAACTTTCTATTGTGTAAAGGGTGTACTGACGCAGTCTGTTCTAACTCTGCTTTAAGACAGACAGATGTTTTTTAAGTAATCAATAAAAGCTGGAAGACCAGTGTAAATTGTTTGTTTCAGCTTGCAAGGCTTAATTTACGTTAATTGCTGTAGATCATGTGTAGGTTGTAACCTAATAGTTGTCCCCCGAAGAAGGCCCATTTGTAATATTCAGATATTTCTTTATTTTTCAGTTTTTGCTAGCCCTAAACTTCAAATTAACTTTAAACCTCTTGCAGTTTACTACTTATCTTTTCACCATTGTAGGTCATTAATTGCACTTCAGCTGATTAAATTTGAAGAAAAACTGCAAAAATGGAGGTGTTCTAAAACTTTTGACTGGTATGGTGTAGCATTCGAGCTTAGTCAGTACCATCCTGAGGCAGAAGGTAAACTGATGTTAAAGGGAGATTGATGGAGGGACTTGAAAAATAAAGAGTAAAGAGAAGCAAGTATGTATTTATGAGGAAATGTGGCAAGTAAAAGCAGGCATAGAGTGTTGAATGACAGAGACAGTGTCAAGGATATTCCACAGTACTCAAGTGCAGACAGTAACTGGCGGACAGGGGTTATAGGATTTTTTGATAATTAAGGAAGAGGTGGCTTATATGACAAAAATGTTAGTCCGTACCAAAACCTTGATGCAAAGTGTTTTGGAGATATGACCTCTAACTCAAAACAGACTGCTCTGAACATAAGGGAGAGAAACTTTTGAAAAATATGTTCCTTTTATCATGTCTTCCTTTTGAGTACCAGGAACTTCCAGTGCAAGTTAAATGGTTGTAATGAAATTAAATTTTTCTCCATAGGAAATAGAAAGCCATTTAGCTTGACCAATCAATATACAAGTATTGTCAAGCAAGTTATATAGCAAGAGTGAGGTGTAATGAATTTAGGCTGTTTTGTTTAGTCTGCCTCATCTTACTCTAACAATAACCTCATAATAAAAATACAGTACATGCTGAGATTTTTCTTCTAATGTTTAACATATTAATAATTCAGCTTTTGTTTTACTAATATTGTAGTCCTTTGTTTTGTTAATAATGACAATGTGTAACTTAGCTCAAAAGAAAAATGTAAAAAAAAATCTAGAAAGGAGCTTTTTATGAGTCTAAAGAGGGCTAGAGAAATGTGTCATGGTTTCAACTCTCCCAGGCAAAGCTGAAATACGGGTGTGCTTTCACTCTCCCCCACAAATTTTCAGTGCTGTGTTTTTATTCCCAGGCCAGTGTGACACTGGAACAATGAATAATGCCAAGGAACTGCATGATTTTTTGATACCATCCTTTGTTTTATAATTTAATTTGTGTAAGGACCCATCATTATGTTTGTGAACATATCACATTGTAAATGAGACTGTGTTTATGCTTCACACCTGCTGTGCTATCTGAATTTGAACCCAAAGCCTTTCTGCAGGCCGCAACACATTATTAACCTAAGAAGCTGAGGTAAGGGTGACCTCCTGATGTGCTCAGCGTCACTGTTATCTGTGGGACCGTGGCATTGCTGCAGCCACACAGGCCCACCAGTGGGTATTACTGAAATGGAATCATGCAAAGATTCACACAGATGAGTATTGTGTCTAATTTGTTCTAGGAGTTTAGTTCATCACTAACAAAACAACATTGAACATATCTGGTTAATAGTAAATTTTCAAAAACAATAGGGAGTCCAGGAAACAGATTGTTCAGGCAGGCCAATTCTTGACTTGCAATTGTACAAGTGATCATCTGGTGCAGGACCATTTCTAGCCTTTTTAGGGTTCCATCCCTAGGTCCTCACTGGCTTTCAGGCCCCAGATGGTCATTAGCTTGCTTATGCCAGGAAACAGCTCTGGACTGTGGAGTGCTACTGCTAATGTGCATCTATGTGATTGTATGAGGTGTGAATGTTTGTATGATTGCTCTGATGCTTTGCTGTGCTTGTTTTTGTGTATTTGAATATATTTGCATGTTATTATGAGAGTGCTCTACGGAAGTTGATTGCTGTTTTATGGCTGTGGATGTCAAACTAGACTCTCAAGATTGTGATGAGAAAAAATGCATGCACTTCAGTGCTTCAGTCAGTGAGAACACATAACCTGTAATTTGCATATCTCTCTACAATAATGCATTGTTTGTGAAGGGTTTATGATAGCAAATTTCATCTAGCACATACGCTCTTTGTAGCTGCTTTATTAAACAGTGAATGGACCACAGCTTATAAGCAACAAGTGATTGTGGATCAAATACATGAATTATAGCTTAACTTTCATCCAACAGAATGTCTGATACAGCAACATAAAGGTTAAATGTTGGTTCATCATCACAATGCACTTTACATCAATTGGTCATCTCAACTTGGAATAATTAACGATTTCTTCTTCTGCTGGGAAAATCAGGAAAACCATTCAAAATTCAGCAATCTGGGTTTCCACAGACATAGCATAAATGACATAAAAATGCCTGGAGATTAAAGTATTTGGCTAATAATCTAATACAAATTTGGTACACAGAGAAGAGTGGTGTACTCTTATTTGCAGACATAGTCTAAGTGCTGTTGTTATTTGCCCCATATCACTGAGGACGACTTAAATTCATATCTGAACTAGGATGCCTTAGAACTGTTTAATGTTTTAAAGTTAACCCTGGTCTTTTTTGTTTTTCCTTTGAAAATGTTCTCATTAAAGCAGCACATAAGTCATTAAGTGTGTACTGTATGAGACTGGAATCTTTCTCTGGATTATACAGAGCCTTGTGCCGTTTACTGCTGGTAACAGCTTCAGCATCTTCAGTTCTCAGTGTGCTGTTTGCTCATAATTGCACACTTTAATTATGTGTATTTAACACACTGACCATTTGTGGAATAGACAGCAGAGAAAAATGCCAAAGGGAAAAAATGGATACCATTGCTGCAAATTACCATTAGTTTTCTATGACAGATTTTCCAATCCATGGTCATGAGTCACTAACATTTAATTTGGTAGCAGTGAACATAGTAAGAGCAGAATGTTATGCTGGCTGGAAACATATCGCTCAAATGTGCTTTGTTTTCAACATTTAGCATGTCATACTGTGCTCTGATGGCTTCAAAAATTACATTGTTTTGACTCTGACCAAGCCACCCACATCCCACAAACCCCCTTGGTTTTTGCTGCTAGCAATGCACCTACTGTATTGCACATTTACACTACTTGCAGGTCGTATGGATGTCAGAGGGGGACATTTTTTGTACACTGGGTGGTTCCATTTCTCTCTTAGGCAAAGGAACATTTAAATATTACATTTAAAACACAGCAGATGACGAGGCAATATGCACCCATTGTTGGGATTGGGGTGAGAAGTTAAAAGGCAAATTTCCTGGGTAATTCTGTTACTGATTATTGTGATGGCTGTGTACAAGATATGGTATTTGCTGTCTTACAAAAAAATCACCGCTTTGAAGTTTTAACTGCTTAAACATGCAAACAAGATCCCATGGCTGGCACTGTAGCAGATGTTGCATATCTGGAAAATGAAGTTCTTGTGGCAAAACAGATGCTGCTCAAAAAATGTTCAAAGGAAACAGACCTGTCCACTGTGTGTAAACTCCTGCAGGAGTACAAGGAAGCCTTCCCTGAGTTGCATAAATTGTATGTAACAGCCCTGGTAATTGGTGTGTCTTCAGCATCGTGTGAGAGTTCCTTCTCCACTTTGTCACGGGTCCTAACCCCCTATCGTCACACCATGTTATAAAAGAAAGAGGAATTTGGTGATCTTGGCCCATGAGAAGCCCATAACAAATAACTTGGATATGGATGAATTTGGAAGAGTTTTTGCAAAGGGAAACAGGAGACTGTTGTTGTAGAGTGGATTGAGGAGAAAGGAGAGTGGAGCTGTTCAGTTACAAACAGAGAGTTCAGTTGCTAGCAAAACAAACAAGCTTAAAACAAGACAAAAAAAGTAGAAAAAAGTTAAAATGTTCTGTTCTAAATCTGTTGTGTTCTACAAATTAGTTTGATAATTGTAGGAAAAGACATGGTGAATTGTGTTTTTTTTAATTACTATGCCAACCCTTTTTAGTTTTGTAAATATTGGCTATATTGAGGAGGTCTTATTTTATTCTTACTTTATTTTGCAAATTTATTTGAGAATTAGGCCATCCAATTAAGATAAATTTTATGTTGTTGGTTGTAAAGATCTGAATGGATATTTTATTTATTTATTTTTATTCTATTTTTCAGTTTTATTTTTCAAGACTTGGTGAATTGATTTTTTTTTTATAACATGGACTACCCTTTTTAGTCTTGTTAATATTGGCAATAGTGAGAAGTGTTATTGTTGGGTTCGAATATATTTGATATAGGCCATCCAATTCAGGTAAATGTCATGTTTTTAGTTGTTATAATCTGATGAGGAATATTTTATTTTATTTTTTGTTGTTTTATTTTTCAGTTTTCCTCCTGAGGGATTGCCACCTTATCGTGCTCAGGGGGTTTGCGTGCCTTAGTGACCCTAAGAGCTACACCAGCAGAAGCTTAGCCTTCAGGTGGGACACCCAAATTGGACAGGTCTTAGGGTAGAGGCCTGACAAAGTGCAATCCAATTACATGACAAAAACAGTTATCCAGACCACCACCCCACCCCTTTCCCGCCTCCGTTGCCACCACGTGCCCCCTTCACATTTTTGTCTGCCCCCTCATATATGCCTGTCTAGAACCGGCCCAGTCTGAGATACCAGAGTTCTGGAGAAAAAAAAAACGTAAGAACTGCTTCACCTGCTGGGTCAAACAATCTATAGACTGCCGTCTGCCCTTTAGCCCGACGTTTAAAATTATGGAGACCCTTAGAAGTTAAAGTGATGGACAAACACTCATAAAACCTTAAAGATCTTTATAAGGACGGTTTGTTAGAACCCGAACCGATCTTTTCCCTCGGCCCCATTTGTCTCACACTGGCCCCTTAGTCTCTCCATCCCCACCCTCGCTGGCCCCATTGGCTTCCTTCGCCCAAGCCGATTCGCAGTCTCCTAATATCCCCAGCGTCCGAGGCAACATCCCCCTTGCACCCGATCAGAAGGAGGAGATTTATACCAAAATACTTAAGAAGATTCCAGAAGTGACACGCACCAAAGCCAATGGAGAGTCTAAAATAGTTATGCATCGCATAGCGTCGATCCCCCTTCCACGCTCTTCACGGGCTCCTGTTAGGTCGACTTCTCCCCTTATAGTCCGTGAGCAACTTAGCACCGTTTATCGCTGAGGACCAATCCGCGAACGTTACAGTATTTTTAATTGTTTGTACAAGAATGGTGTGTGCTCTGCAATTGGCCTGCCTCCCAATCGCTGGCACCTGCGTTTGCGGACTGATTCAGTTAATAATAATAATAATAATAATAATGCATTTTTTATATAGCGCTTTCCCATGCTCAAGAAAATTGGAAATTTGAATAAACCTATCCATCCATTTTATGAACCTGTTGTTTACATCACAGTGTTTGAGGAGTTAATGTCAAATCTAGCGGCAAGAAGCAGCTTGAAAGGCGGCGCCCCAAAGAATGCTCTTGCGTACGGAGTAGCAGACTTGTTTTAATCGGGTATACTGACATTAAAACCCCATGCTCTGCTTGTTGTTTATTTTTGTAATATTTATTATCTTTTATTTGTTTAATCTATATACTCTCGTAAGTGAGTGAGTCTAAGAGAGCATCTCTGCCCTAAGCCCTTTACCTCTTTCTTTTTGATTTTTAGATGCACATACGAAACACCTGTAAAACGTCTCGTTATAATGAAAGTCTTCTGTTGGTGCTGTAGATATAAATGAGTGGTGCTTTCTATCACACTTTAGACTTTGCCGTCAAAAAGAGAAAACTAATAAACTAAAAGAAAGTGAGCAAAAATGCAAACAAACCAAAATTAGACACTTACATCGTGGCATCTTGTCTTTTCTACTGTAGTTCTGCTCATCGCAATTGTGGTGCTGTAGGTTCTGTTCTGTACTGTAGTTCTGCTCATCGCATAAATAGACAGGCTGTAGCAACATCACCAGACATATTAGGGCAGCAGCAACTCCAAACGAAGACATGTCTACAGCTTCTGAATCCTCCGAGCTCCTGAGAAAAACGAATCTCCAATAGCGTTTTTTCCCCCTTATGAGCAGCTCAGTATGGTATTAAATCTGACGCACGGGAAGTCGTCGCTCCAGTCGCACGGGATTAATTGTTCTGGTTTTGTAATATATTGAAGACTACAAGCTCTTTAAAGCACCCAAGACTCAAATGTAAGTTTAGCTTATCCTGGCAAAGCAGTGCGGCATTCCTGCTTATAAAACACATGATCTAGTAGTGACACATTGATTTAATACTATAAATGGATATTGACCCTTCCACAGCACATGGCAAGAAAAAAGCCATATCGAAAAAAAGGCTTAAACAACATAACTGGAATGCCACTATTGGGAGGTAAATTAAAAATATCAGTTATTTTTTGTCTAAAATGTGGACAGCAACAAAACTGTAATTTCAGAAAGAAACACGAGCAAATAACAACATAAAAATAAAAAATAAACATCAATAATAAATATTGCATATATATCCATCCATCCATCCATTATCCAACCTGCTATATCCTAACTACAGGGTCACCGGGTCTGCTGGAGCCAATCCCAGCCAACACAGGGCTCAAGGCAGGAAACAAACCTCGGGCAGGGCGCCAGCCCACCGCGGATATATATATCCATGCACTATGTTAAAAAAGTGGAAGATGTAAAAGTGTCAACTACACTGAATGAAAAAAAAGGTGGAGACAGGAGGATACTCTACTAAAAGTGTGGTTAAGTAGAATTTTGATAAAGTCCAAATGCCTGAGCAGTAATGTGCCTATATACCTGAGGAAACAAGCAGGGAACATAAAGCACTGGATTTATGCTGGATGAAAAAAGATTTCACTCCTTGGAACATGTCACATTTTTTGTTATAAAGCATTAAATCACAGTGAATTAAATTGGGCTTTTCGAACACTGATTAATAGAAAAAAACTCTTTAATGTCAAAGTGAAAAAAGATCTTTGCAAAATGGTCTAAATGAATTACAAACATGAAACACAAAAAACCATCACATATGTATACACTCCCTTTAAAATGTCACATTTAAATCCTCACTGTTGTAGCCATTGGTTTTAGAAGTCACAATGTTAGTTCAATGGAGATCACTAGTCTATAGTCAAGGGCTTTCAGTTGATTGTAGCATAAATGACTCTTATTTGGAAGGTCCATCTTGGGGTGAGTCAGTATGGTGGCCTAGCAAACACACTGAAGACAAAAGGACATTTCAAGTAACATTTTGAAAGGTGATTGAAAAGTATGTCAGGGGAAGGAGACAATAAAATATCCAAGTCACTGAACATTTCTTGGTCCAGTTAAATCAATCAATAAGACACGGGAAGGGTATCACACAGGTGTAAATGAGCCTAGAGCAGGCTGTCCACAAAAAGTGAGTGATCATGCAAGAAGAAGACTAGGAAGGGATTCCATGGTGGCAGAGAAGGGAGAGACTGTAGATGACAACAGTTGCACAAGTGCTGCACCAGTCCCAGCTTTATGAGAGAGTGGCAAACAGAAGACACTTAAAAATGCACAAAGAGAGTCTGAAGTCTGCTGGAAGATGGTTTTATGGTGTGAAGAGCACAAAAGTGGATCTTTTTGACCATCAGACCAAGGTTATTATAGTTAACGAAAACTAAAATCAAAACTGAAACTATTATTAAAAAACATTTTCGTAAACTGAAATAAAATAATTAACAAAACCGAAATGAAAAACTAAAACTAAACGAAACTATTAAAGTAGCTGGAAAGACTGACTGAAATAAAACAATAATTTACTAAAATATTTTTAGTTTTTGAATGAATATTCTTGCCGTTGGTCTTTAACCCTTGTAAGTTTTCTCTAAAACAGAAAGTCATCTACCACGAGCCGCCCGCATATATTCATCCAGTGAACGGCGGCTGGTGACGGAGGGCGGCTGTTCACACAGCATTTGCGGTGACAGAGCAAGCTGAGTGCGGGTGTGTAAAGCGTGAGAAATAGAAAGCGATTTGCGTGTCGCCTTTCTTTGTGCTCGTTGTATATCAAGAAGTAATTCAAACGGCTGAAATCAGAATTTGCTGGTAACGTTCCAGTTTATTTCTCAGGTGTCTGCTTTTTGTTGACAGCAATTCACCTGCCACTTCGCACAGGAGAAATCGTTTTTACTTTCTCATATACGAAGTATAGAGAAAGTATAGTAATCATGAAAAAATTCGACCTCGATATTTTGATGAATCTTGACGTTATAGACTAACCAGTGTCCAACAATACTGTTTTTGGAATTGTGCGTGTACGCGCGCGTGTATGTGTGTGTGTTTTTGTGTAAACACGATTATTCAAAAACGCAACCAGATAAGATGGATGAAATTCGGCATGTGGTTGTTACACCACAATTATAGATCTGTATTAACTTTTGGGCCAATCCATCAACCGGAAGTGGTACTTTACCTGATCACATACTTGATTTTTTTTATTTATACAGCTGCAGAGTCCGATTTATTCAACTTTACTTTTATAATAATTGTCCATCTATCCATTATCCAAGCCGCTATACCCTAACTACAGGGTAACGGGGGTCTGCTGGAGCCAATCCCAGACAACACAGGGCGCAAGACAGGAAACAAACCCCAGGGAGGGCGCCAGCCCACCGCAGTATAATAATTGTTCAATATATTATTAATTTGATTTGTTGTTGATGGTTCCTTAATGTACATAATATAAAAATATAATCATTGTCTTGCGGTTTACTCCTCAAATATCCATCCCCATATCTGAGTATACAAGAAAGTCGAGGGGAGAGCACTCCTGGTTTTTGAAAATAAAACGGCACTGATCGAGAGACTGACTAGGTCCATCATACAAGATCAGCATATTGTTGCTAACCAATCACTTTTGCTTTAAACACATCGTTTAACAACGAAGCGATACAAACAAAAGTAGAGAGTCTGACAAGTGATGAAAAACCAAACATACTAATGGGTTTTTGTATTTATTCCATATTTATTAATTTATCTTTTTTAGTTCATATTCACAACTCAAAATACCTGATACTGTGAAAGTAATCCATTAGCAGAATTATATTTTAAAATATTTGTCTCCCTTTTTTCAATGTTTTTCTCTCTCACTCAAAATAGATAGTTGAAATATCATATTTTTGTTCTTAACATCAGCCTTATCATACATATTGCATACCAGGGATTTTTCCTGCCTTAACATTAAACTCATATCCAAATCTGTTAAGTGTACAGTTCTGTCTGATTGTGACACAAAACTAACTACGTAGGAGCTCCATGCCATAATTACTAAAACTAAAACTGAAACTAATATATATAAAAAATAAAATAGAAATGTCTTTGTGAAATAAAAACTAAACTAAAACTAAAAATACACGATGAAGGAAAACTAAAACTAAACTGAATTTCCAAGCAAGGTCAGAAAAAATATAGAAATAAAAACTAATATAAAAAGGCAAAACTATAATAACCTTGCATCAGACTAAATGTCATGTTTGACAAAAGCCAAAAACAGAAAACCTGATGTAATCCGCAAGAAACCTGTGTCTTGGAAAAAGATTTGTTTTCCAGCAAGGTAGCAACCCCAAACATAAAGCTAAAGCTACACAGGAATTGCTTCAAAACATCAAGTTTCTGGTTATCCCTATCTCCATGAATCTTGCCAGCTGGAGTTTTTGTTTTCCTCTCCTCTTTGGAAATCTGACCTTAAAACAGCATTTCTCAACCTTTAAGTATCTGCGACCCGAGTTTTCATAACAGTTTTAATTGTGCCCCCTAATGTCTTTTTGAAACCCTAATAAAATGTATTCCTATATTTTTTGCTGCCGATACACCGCTACAAGTTTAAAATTTTCCCACAAATAGCAAAATTATGCCATATATGGCAACATTTGCGCCCCGGGCGCACCCCACAGTTTAAGAACTGCTGCCTTAAAATATATTGTTATATCAGATATTGGCTTTTCCTTCTATAACTATGCAAGTTATTTTTGCTTCTTCTTTCTATTGTTACTTCTCCCTTATTTGTACAGTATGTTGAGCTGCAATGTAGTATGAAAATATTTTATACACAGTAATTAGATGTTATTGGTGTTTACAGTCCATTTTTTAGCCATTACACCACACTATGCAGATTTCCATCCATCCATCCATTATCCAACCTGCTATATCCTAACTACAGGGTCATGGGGGTCTGCTGGAGCCAATCCCAGCCAACACAGGGCGCAAGGCAGGAAACAAATACGGGCAGGGCACCAGCCCACCGCAGGGCATGCACACACCCACACATCAAGCACACAATAGGGACAATTCAGTTTTCCTCTTAAAAATAAAAATAAGACTAGTTTTTCTCATTTTAATTTTGGTTTTCACAATGCTAGTCATTGCATAGTATACAAATGAGTGTGCAGTTGCTGGTGTATTTAAAACCATGTCATAATACCAAAGCCTCATCACTTGTCAGTGACTTATTCTGTGGATTTCAGTGGCCATAATTGATGGTCAGTCACAGATACTTGGCGAATGGCCACTTTCATGAAACTTCAAGGAAAAAGTGCTTAAAATATGCCACATGTTACTTTGCAAGATATAGCTAAGTAGTTTGGAAGTTCGAGCCATGAAAGTTTTGTCAAGTTCAAATAGCCATGCCAGCTTCAACTTCAGTGAGTATTTAGACTGGAAAAAGTGATTTTATCTTTTTATCCCAAAGAAGGTAGGAATTTCAGCAATTTCAGCTTTATTTCACACCAATATTGCTTGTTTGCTTATAGTGCCATTTCAGTGACAGAGTAAGTAGTTCCATTGCATGCAATCAATGCTCTAAACAAAGCTAACATTACATGTATATCCATCCATCCATCCATTATCCAACCCGCTATATCCTAACTACAGAGCCATGGGGGTCTGCTGGAGCCAATCCCAGCCAACTCAGGGCGCAAGGCAGGAAATAAACCCCGGGCAGGGTGCCAGCCCACCACAATTACATGTATATGTTTAATTTTAATCAGGTTATTCAAGCTGATGTTTCAATATGGAATGGACAGTGTTGTTGAGCAAGTTCCTGTCACACTACAGTAATCAACTTCTATATTACACACTCCATTAATACCAAATGGTTGGACTGCAATAATATAGTTGGAATGCTGCAGTCCTGCAAATTTTTCAACAGGGGATTGTGACATCCCCAGGCTGTGTCTGGGGGCTCATCAGCACACTTAATTTAGAAGTATGCCATCCCACTCAGGTTTTATGATCACAAGAGTAATGTACCAAATCTGCTCTGTATTGGAATCAAGTCTGGTGATGGATTTACTGTATGTGCAACAAATGTTCTTCATCTAACATTGCCATGCTTAACAATGGCTCACCAATAGGAAATACTACAGCTCTCTGATTCGTTGTGGACTCTAATCCTGATATGTCACACAAAAAAACAAAACTTGAGTTTATATCTGCAAGTGAGGCAACTCTGTCTAGTATGTTTACTTTGCAGCTGCAGCTCAGTCACAGTCTGGCTGCAATTGTTAGATGTGACCTGAACTTCAAACCAATAGCCATTGAATAGCTGATGGCCTACCAACATTTGGCTGTAAGACTGATAATGAAATCTGGGCATATCCTATTCATTGTTCTTCATTGTCATTGGTGATTGTAACATCTACATTGATATTCCTACATGTAAGCGTACATAAATTGAATTATTTTTTAATTGTTTTCTTTCTTTCTTCCTTGTTTGTTCCTTAACCTAATTCAGAACTTTGACTTTTATGCGTTTATCTATTATTTGGTGTTTAATGTATGATATCTGCGGTGGGTTGGCACCCTGCCCGGGATTGGTTCCTGCCTTGTGCCCTCTGTTGGCTGGGATTGGCTCCAGCAGACCCCCGTGACCCTGTGTTCGGATTTAGCGGGTTGGAAAATGGATGGATGGATGTATGATATTAATTTGCATCCTTTTTAATAATGTCATTTTGATTTTATTCCTGTTGTATTCCTATGAATACATGTTAATCTATTTAATAATGGGAATGGAGCTATATAAATAAAATGTATTATTTATACATACTGTACATGCCTGAGTTCTGGTTTGATTGCTAGCCTGGTCAGGGTCTGTATGAAGTTTGCATATTCTACCCATGTCTATGTGTGTAACTGTAGTATTGTTTTACAGCTGGATATTAGAAGTGTGTCATTAATTTTTCCCAGTTGCCAAAATGTGTTTATTCCTACATGAGTTGTTAAATTACATCCATCGAAACTGGGCTCACAGGGAGCTCCCTAGGTTTTGCATGTTGCTTATTATTAAGTGAATGAACTGAGATGTTGCTGTAACAAATGTTCAATATTTGGTGTAAATAATATACTTAAGAAAATGCACTATGTACATGGAAAACCTTTCATCTGTATTTCTACTTTTACTGTTATATTCTGCTATTACTTTTGTGTACTTCAACAGTATTTCAAAAATAACCAAAGTAAGAACTCCCTAAAATGCATTTTCAAAATATGTAGATAGCATAAAATCAGAATCAGGAAATATAAAAAATAAACATGAAATAAGAATTCATGTGTGCAGTGATCTTATTGATTTTATTATCTTGAAGTGATTGACTTCTGTCATAGACATCAAAACTATATGTATTAAGTTATGAGGAACTAAAAGAATGGTGTATAATTTGACAGCTATGAAGAAAACTGTGTTTTTACACAGTTAAGTTAATTGCTAAAACATTAAAACATAATAAAAACAAATAAAAATAATAAAACAATAACTAAAATTAGAAAATGGTGAAAAACTAAACACAACACAAAGTAAAAAATAAGCTCAAAAACTAGAAAAACACTGCACTTAATCAACAGCTTTTGTGTTATTAATCCATCATTATCAAGGAAGTCTCCACTTCATGCTACAAATCTAGTTCCATATAAATCGTATGCTTATTTCCTGAGTGCTAGTCCCGCTTGTTATACAGGTATGTTTTCATTTTGTCAGGACTTCATCTATGACTTTTGTCGTGTTTTCAATTTGTTTATTTTGCTTTTTATTATTATTATTTCATTTTCTTTATGGTACTGCATCCCATTATCAATGTATCAGGGAGTGGGGAAAAAGGTGAAGAAGAGAGTGCAGGCAGGGTGGAATGGGTGGAGAAGAGTGTCAGGAGTGATTTGTGACAGACGGATATCAGCAAGAGTGAAAGGGAAGGTCTACAGAACAGTAGTGAGACCAGCTATGTTATGTTATATGGGTTGGAGACGGTGGCACTGACCAGGAAGCAGGAGACAGAGCTGGAGGTAGCAGAGTTAAAAATGCTAAGATTCGCACTGGGTGTGACGAGGATGGATAGGATTAGCAATGAGTACATTAGAGGGTCAGCTCAAGTTGGACGGTTGGGAGACAAAGTCAGAGAGGCGAGATTGTGTTGGTTTGGACATGTGCAGAGGAGAGCTGCTGGGTATATTGGGAGAAGGATGCTAAGGATAGAGCTGCCAGGGAAGAGAAAAAGAGAAAAGCCTAAGAGAAGGTTTATGGATGTGGTGAGAGAGGACATGCAGGTAATGGGTGTAACAGAACAAGATGCAGAGGAAAGAAAGTTATGGAAGAAGATGACCCACTGTGGCGACTCCTAATGGGAGCAGCCAAAAGAAGAAGAGTACTGCACCCATTTTTATTGCATTCTCTTATTCATTTTTATGTTGAGCGAGGGAGATGGGACATCCTCAGTACTAGTAGTGTTCTGTTACCATGGCAGCTACCAGTGACCATCTTAAGAGCCCAGCAGGCACAGTCCGGAGGTTTAGCTATTTATTTCTGTTTTTGTTGTTCAGCTAACTTTTGTGCTTCCACCATTGCAGGCTGGTGATCTGTGATTTGCTTTTTTTTTGTTTTTTGACTTATTTCTTTTGGATAAAAGCTTTTGTGTTATGGCTTTTGGACTGATTTGGTTTTGAATGTTTATTACATTATATTTATCTTTTTGTACTGCATTCATTTTGATATTTGTTTTTTAATTTTGAAATTCTTTGGGTATTTAAAATTCTGTTTACAAGACTACCTTTACCTCATATTTTATAGACCTCTTGGACCTTGCTATTTCTATGTAGTAATGCTTAAGTCAAATAGCTTCTAAATTGCTAATTAAATATTGTGAAAAGTAATCTACATTCTGAAGTAGCAAAGTACCTACTCAACCTGTGCAAATTGAGCTTCTCTGGTTAATCCCTTAACTACCACAAGTTAATGAGGTGATATTATACTTATTTGGCTGTAGTGGTATGGACAGTGGTACAAAAGCATGGGTCACAAGCAGGCAATCTGTAGCTTGTTATTTCTGTTTTAGTTACTTTATTTCTTGCTGTTACATTCTATTATTTTTAGTATTATTTGTCCTTACTAGTGTCCAGCTCAAATTGAATTAGGCTTATATGGTATTTTTTATTTAAGAGCAGTCATAAATCTGATTAAAAATATAAATAAATTTATTGTGAAAGGTGTCAATAAATAAATAAAAACACTGTCATATTTGAGCATAAATAATTAAATATTTAATGAAAAATATCTTTTTTGCTTATTTCTTGATTCCATCCATCCATCCATTATCCAACCCACTATATCTTAACTACAGGGTCATGGGGGTCTGCTGGAGCCAATCCCAGCCAACACAGGGCGCAAGGCAGGAAACAAATCCCGGGCAGGGCACCAGCCCACCGCAGGGCACACACACACACACCAAGGACAATTTAGAATCGCCAATACACCTAACCTGCATGTCTTTGGACCGGAGTACCCGGAGGAAACCCACGCAGACACAGGGAGAACATGCAAACTCCACACAGGGAGGACCAAGGAAGTGAACCCTGGTCACCTAACTGTGAGGCAGCAGCGCTACCACTGTGCCACCAGGCCACCCAACTTATTTCTTGATTAATTTATTTAATTATTTCTTTGTAAAACCTAATGCAACATGTAACATATCTGGAAATTAAAACGGTTGAGATGGTCAGCTTCAGCGAGTACAGTATTTAGACTGGTGAATCATCAGTGAAGTGCATGCTCAAATTTCTTACAGTGCACGGCAGTAGTGGATATTAGTATAAGATGCAGTTGTCCAGAATTTCTATGTGAAGCAGTTGCTTTAATTAAAGAAACTTTGAATTTATTATCAGGAGTCTGCATCTGAACTGTCTAGCTATAAATGTTGCCTTCGATGGCCAATGATTTACATCTACTTTGCTGACAATTCACCAATCAAAAAACAGTACTCGCTAGAGTCCACCATCTTCAGTTTGTCAGTTTGACAATTTTCATTTCCAGGCTTATTTTATTTTGCATGTGGTGTCACTGAAATAAATAAATCATTAAATAGATCTATGAAGAAATAAACTACAAAAAAGATTTCAAGACACATTTATGCTTATATTTCCTTTTTTTCATGTATTTTATTTGAAATGTTCGTCCACAATCAAAATGACAAAGCCCTTCATTGTTTGTAATTTAGAGTACAAATTAATACACCTCATGTTTCTTTACATTATATATGTAGGACTTTTCATTATTTTCTTGTTTAGGAAATTACTTTGTGAAACAATGTGTTTGTGTGCTTAATGAAAACAGGAAATTCCCAGACACATCCTGTTATAGTACCTGCACCAAAAAAAATAATAAGCTTGCCAAATGCAATTCCATTTTAAACGCCCTTCTGGACAATAAACTATGAAAACTTGTACAATGTTGAATTTCCATGGTTCTCTTGTTCCCATCCTTTTCTGAATGTCCGTTTCTTGCTGAAAATGATATAGCATTCTATAGCATGCCTAACACCCTGTTTAAAAATATGTGGCGCAGCGTTCACTATTCCTGCCACTAAGCTCTGCACTTCTGGCCTCTGTCAGTGTGGAGTTTGAAAATTCTTTCCATGTCTCCTGGATTTTCTTCCCATTACTTTGGTTTTCCTTAAATATTTCTGATACGTACGTATTAAGTTAATTGATAACTGATCTGATATGCGTATGTTTATATGTAAGTGTGCCTGTGATAGGTGGGTGCTCCATCTTCTTGATGCTGCTAAGATATGCTCTGAAATAATCTGGAGTTAAATAAAGTAATTAAAAATAGAAAGAAGTGCAGTAAATGTATAATTTTTTTCATGATGATGCAAAACTGAAAAAACAAATAACAGCAACCAGTTAAATGATCCTTTCTAATTAGAAAAACAGTGTTCATTCTGATCATGTGCTGCACTTGCAATATCTGTGACCCCAGGGCTTTGAAACTGATGGCTGGAATCTTGGTGCTTAATTAAACAATAAATTTAAAACAGGATGCAATGATTTTATACAATTTCTCGACCTTTGATGAGTGTTACTGATTGTCTTGTTGTATTCATGTTGCTGCGACTCTGGTTCTATTCAGTGAAAAAGCTCACAACAGTGTGATGTTACACTGTAAAAAACAAAACCTATGTATAAGATCTTCTGAGCATTAAAACAATGTAAATTAACTCTGCTTCATTTTTAAAGGAATATTCCATTTTCAAATCCCAACTTTTCCAATAAATCTGTGTCATGCAGCATAATGTATCCAGTAAATTTTTTAAAATAAAGTCCATATATTCATTCACATACGTAGTATATCTATACTAATAAAAGGCAAAGCCCTCACTGACTGACTGACTGACTGACTGAATGACTGACTGACTGACTGACTCATCACTAATTCTCCAACTTCCCGTGTAGGTAGAAGGCTGAAATTTGGCAGGCGCATTCCTTACAGCTTACTTACAAAACTTAGGCAGGTTTCATTTCGAAATTCTACGCGTAATGGTCATAACTAGAACCTGTTTGACTGACTCACTCATCACTAATTCTCCAACTTCCCGTGTAGGTAGAAGGCTGAAATTTGGCAGGCTCATCCCTTACAGCTTACTTACAAAAGTTAGGCAGGTTTCATTTCGAAATTCTACGCGTAATGGTCATAACTGGAACCTGTTTTTTGTCCATATACTCTAATGGAGGAGGCGGAGTCACGTATTGCGTCATCACGTATTACGCTTCCTACGTAATCACGTGAACTGAAAACGAGGAAGAGATTTACAGCACAAGTCAAACGCGGGAACGAAGGTAAATGACGTTAATTGTTGACTGTCTTTTAATACTGTGTAATTGTTGAGTGTCTTTTAATACTGTGTAAGCATACATATTAACATGTGCAATTAAACGTGTGCATTTATGGGGTGATTTCTCAGGCTTAAAAGCTCGCCTTTTATTAAAAAGGTAAATGCAAACTCTTTTCATTCTGAAGGGCACAAACCACGTTAGATTTCAGCCGTTAAACGCGCAAAAATGTCAGTACACCAGATAAATAAGCGCAACATATTATCAGTTGTATTGTATGCTTACAATACATATAGAAATGTGTTAATCGTTAAGTAATATTATGGGATGGTGTTTTTCGACTCATGCCTTGATTTAAACGATTGCATGTCTTGGTGGGTTTGCGTAGCTTATTGTCAATATCTTTACACCTCTTTTTAAGACTTAATTTAAAAAGGTTTTCTTTTCTTCTTAATTAAAATTTAAAAGCAATACTTCACCGCTGCGAAGCCCCTCTAGCGCTGACATCCGAGGTTCGATTACCGTAAGCGAGTGCAGTCAGTGTGTACACCTGATGAGCCAAGAATAAGGGGGAAAGACGTGTCGCGTACTCTTTGCATTATTTGACAGTAAACTATTTTCATCCATTCTATGATCTGCTTCTCACAACTGAAGGCACCGTGGCTGATGTTACCTGACTTGCTGGCCAACCATAAGCGTTACCTGGTAGGTAACCACCCACTCACTTCACTCCCTTACGGGAATCGAACCTCGGACGTCAGCGCTAGAGGCGAAGCCCCTAAAATTGCGCCACGGCGTGTGGTTCGTTTATTTGACAGCATGTAGATCGGGGTAATTACATTCACGGCATTCGTAGTCTGATTCACAATCTGATTGTATGGGTGGTTACCTACCAGGTAACGCTTATGGTTAGCCAGCAAGTCAGTTCGAAGTGATCACTCGAGTGAAGGCAGCTTCACAAAAAAACAAATCCTTAACAAACTGTTATTGGTATATTTTCCCTCAATTTTAAAAGGTTTTCTTTTCTTCTTAATAAAAATTTAAAAGCAGTACTTCGCCGGTGCGAAGCACGGGGATTTGAGCGACTGACGCATACAGACATATTCATGAGTGCAGGTACTTCAGAAAGAAAGCACCGTGTAAACCTAAACTTTAAATTAAGTTCATAGACCTACAAAAGGTTGCCATTGATTTGAGGCAAGATTGCTTTTCTCATGTACAATTATACGTTGCATTCTTAACAGTAAGCTTGCACAGCTTGGTCATATTACAACCTGAGTGCTGAACTGACAACATCGTATACAAACAGAACTATAACAATTGTAATAAACAAACAAAAAAAAAAGCGAAGAACCCTTGGATTTAATAAAAAGGCTCCTTCCTTGGCGAAGCCAGGAAAAAGGAAGACCTTATATGGTGTTCGTTTATAAAACAGCGGAAAAGCTGTGTTAAGGCTGCTTCACAAAAAAACAGATCCTTAACAAATTGCTATTGGGATATTTTCCCTCAATTTAAAAAGCTTTTCTTCTTAATAAAAATTTAAAAGCAGTACTTCGCGGGGACTTAGATATAGATATATATAGATATATATGTATATATATATATATATATATATATATATATATATACAGTGGAACCTCTAGATACGAGTTTAATTCGTTCCAGAACTGAGCTTGTACAGCGAATTTCTCGTATCTAGAACAAACTTCCCCATTGAAAATAATGGAAATCCAGTTAATCCGTTCTGCACCCCAAATATATTAACATAAAAATCAATTTTCCTAACAAATAACACTGATAAATTATATATACTGTAGTCTACCTTTAATAAATAACACTGGTAAATAATATAACTGATTATTAAAAGAATCAAAACAGGTGTCTAAAGTGCAGTAGAGCATTCAATAAATCTTTAAATAAATAATCCTTAAAACAGTTGTGAAGTGGAGATTTAAAATACACAAGAATAACAATCCTTTAACACGAGGTTAAAACGTCAAAAGGATGCCGTCTTTAAAAAACAGATGACAATCCCCGGTGCTTCTTCTCTGTTAGCGTCTCACCTGCGGGCTCTGCAACAGGCGAGACACTCTTAATGCAGCTGACCTTCTCTACACCGTCCTGCTTCAGCTGTTTGGCTCGCCTGTTCAGCTACACGCGAGCCTGCACTCACTCACTCTCCCGCCCTTGCCCTCGCGCGCACGCTCACGCTCGCGCTCGCGCTCTCTCTCTCTCTCTCTCTCTCTCTCTCTCTCTCTCTCTCTCTCTTTTTCTTTTACTTTTTCTCCCCCTTAACCGGCTCGCTCTTCTCTATATATGCGGGGAGGACATGGCAGCTGCAGCCCATCAGCCACAGGAACAATCATGGATGTGGGCAGTTTCCCACCTGTGCACTTAAGTGAGAAACGCAGACACCGCAGATCGCGGCTCGCAACTGCTACCACGCCCCCTTGCTAAGCCGCGAGCTATACCCACAGCCTGGCTCGTGGCTCGTTACGCAGGCCAATGCTCGTATTTAGATCTGAATTTTTCGCTCATACTTTCCTCGTATTTTGAATTTCTCGTATACAGAGGTGATCGTATCTCGAGGTTCCACTGTATATATATATATATATATATATATATATATATATATATATATATGTTTATGTATATATAGATATAGATATATATATATATATATATATATATCTATACTAATAAAAGGCAAAGCCCTCACTGACTCACTGACTGACTGACTGACTGACTGACTGACTCATCACTAATTCTCCAACTTCCCGTGTAGGTGGAAGGCTGAAATTTGGCAGGCTCATTCCTTACAGCTTACTTACAAAAGTTAGGCAGGTTTCATTTCGAAATTCATAACTGGAACCTCTTTTTTGTCCATATACTGTAATGGACTGCAGCTCGCTGGCCGTGGGAGGCGGAGTTGCATATTGCGTTATCACGCCTCCCAAGTAATCACGTGAACTGACTGTAAATGCAGTACGTACACAATTCAGAAGGCAGCGAAACAATAAGAAGCGAAGCACGGTGTAAACCGTAAGTTTAAATTAAGTTTATAGAAATGCTCCCGCTGCCGTTTGCAATACCATATTCGCGAGATACAAGTTTAATGAGAACACACGAGGTATAAACGAGATTTGGATCACTTTGTAACGGAGTTAAAATTGCTGTAGCGAGAAACTTTGAAGTGCCGGGTCTTAGCTAACATTAAATAAAGCCGTAGACATCGCAAAATCACACAAGACAGCGGCTCACGTGAACTGACTGAACGCAGCAGGAGTGATCACTTCGCTACTGCGGAAACAAAGCACGGTGTAAACTGTAAGTTTAAATTAAGTTTATAGAAACGCTCCCGCTGCCGTTTGCAATACCATATTCGCGAGATACAAGTTTAATGAGAAGACACGACGTATAAACGAGACTTTGGATGACTTTGTAATGGAGTTAAAATTGCTGTAGCGAGAAACTTTTAAGTGCCGGGTCTTAGCTAACATTAAATAAAGCCATGGACATTGCAACATCATACAAGAGAGCGGCTCACGTGAACTGACTGAACGCAGCACGTCGGAAACAAAGCACCATGTAAACCTAAAGTTTAAATTAAGTTCATAGACCTACAAAAGGTTGCCATTGATTTGAGGCAAGATTGCTTTTCTCCTGTACAACTATACGTTGCATTCTCAAGAGTGTGCTTGCACGGCTTGGTCATATTACAACTGGAGTGCTGAACTGACAACGTGGTATACAAAGAGAACTATAACAATCATAATATGTATATATATATATATATATATATATATATATATATATATATATATATATATATATATCTATACTAATAAAAGGCAAAGCCCTCACTCACTCACTCACTCACTGACTGACTGACTGACTGACTGACTGACTGACTCACTCATCACTAATTGTCCAACTTCCCGTGTAGGTGGAAGGCTGAAATTTGGCAGGCTCATTCCTTACAGCTTACTTACAAAAGTTAGGCAGGTTTCATTTCGAAATTCTACGCGTAATGGTCATAACTGGAACCTCTTTTTTGTCCATATACTGTAATGGAGGAGGGGGAGTCATGTATCGCGTCATCACGCCTCCTACGTAATCATGTGAACTGAAAACAAGGAAGAGATTTACAGCACAACTCAAACGTGGGAACGAAGGTAAATGACGTTAATTGTTGAGTGTCTTTTAATACTGTGTAAGCATACATATTAACACATGTGCAATTAAATGTGTGCATTTACGGGGTGATTTCTCAGGCTTAAAAGCTCGCCTTTTATTAAAAAGGTAAATGCAAACTGTTTTCATTCTGAAGGGCACAAACCACGTTACATTTCAGCCGTTAAACGCACAAAAATGTCGGTACACCAGATAAATAAGCACAACATATTATCAGTTGTATTGTATGCTTACAATACATATAGAAATGTATTAATCATTAACTAATAGTATGGGATGGTGTTTTTCGACTCGCGCCTTGATTTAAACAATTGCATGTCTTGGTGGGTTTACGTAGCTTATTGTCAATATCTTTACACCTCTTTTTAAGACTTATTGACTGAAACGAGCTTTCACGAAAAAAGTTAGGGCTTTGCTACAGGATACACCCTCCACAAGTTAAGGAAGTAAAAATAAAGGTATATATTTCTGTTTTATTTAAACCTTTTAAGGTCGTATGCATAGCCCCATTTGGCTGTTTTAGTTTTTTTTTTTTCTTTCTTCAGTAATATTTAATCTCCTTAAAGAAAAACAACATATGCATTTTACTTTTTTTGTATCTCTTTAGTAATATTTTAGTGTAAAGGGATAACCAGTATTTAAACCTTTTATGTTACTTTATAAAGTTATTTTACACAATGTTGAAAAATTAATAAAAAAGCTACATATTTTGGCAGCTGCTGCTTTAATTTTCAATGAAATGAAAAAAGCTCTCCAAGAGAAAACCTCAATGAAGAAGAAAGAGTTTGCACTATCTAAAAAGGAGAAACCCTCATTTATAAAGGTTTGCTGCAGATGACTTAACTGAAAATAAATGAATAGTTCCTATGTGTATAATACATATTTATCTATTTGACTTATGCCTTTATTCCAGCAACTTGCAACATCTGAGGTACAATTTGTTACATTACTTTTGTTTTTTGCAGCACAGGCAGGTGAAGTGACTTCCTCAGGGTCACACAGTGGTGTCAGTACCAGGATTTGAACTGACAAGCTCCGGGTTTGCTGAAATATTACTGAAGAAAGAAGAAAAATGAAAACGGGCAAATGGGGCTATGCATACAAATGTCCATCCATCCATTATCCAACCCGCTATATCCTAAATACAGGAGCCAATCCCTTCCAGCACAGGGCACAAGGCAGGAAACAAACCCCGGGCAAGGTGCCAGCCCACCGCAAGGCGCACACACACCCACACACCACAGACAATTTAGAATCGCCAATGCACCTAACCTGCATGTCTTTGGACTGTGGGAGGAAACCGGAGTACCCAGAGGAAACCCAGACAGACACGGGGAGAACATTCAAACTCCACGCAGGGAAGCGAACCTGGGTCTCCTAACTGGCACCTTTCACTGCGCCACCATACCGCCCGCATACAAACTTAAAAGGTTTAAATAAAACAGAAATATATACCTTTATTTTTACTTCCTTAACTTGTGGAGGGTGTATCCTGTAGCAAAGCCCTAACTTTTTTCGTGAAAGCCCCTTTCAGTCAATAAGCCTTAAAAACAGGTGTAAAGCTAAACTTGCAGCACCGCTATTCAATTACACTTGCCTAACGCCTCTCCTAAGGAGAGATACTGTGGGATCTGGGCATCCGTCAAAGCACCAATCACAGGCCCGATTAGAAAGCGGGAAGCTGTGATTTGTCGTCTCCCTCCCATGTAACAATCACAGCCCGTGTTACAACGCACTATGTATGTATGTGTATATGTATATATGTATATGTGTGTGTGTATGTATGTGTGTATATGTATGTGTATATATATGTTGATATGTGTGTGTATATATATATATATATATATATATATAATAATATATATATATATATATATATATATGTATATGTAGATATGTATACATATGTATATATGTATATGTATATATATGTTTACATAACCTCTTTAACACACTACTTCTCCGCTGCGAAGCGCGGGTATTTTGCTAGTTTATGTATAAATAATGAATACTGTACATTTAAAACTAACCAAACCTTTGCATGCTGTGAATCTTTTAAACAGTATGTATATATATATTATATATATATATATATATATAATATATATATATATATATATATATATATATATATATATATATATATATATATATATATATATATATATATATATAATTGTAATGGGCCCCATGCCTGGCCGGGACGCCCCTGCTGTATATGTTCCAGGGGAGCAGTCATGGACTCCTCACTACCTCCCCCGGGACGCTTCGTGACAGCCTCCCTGGGTGACGATGCTGCTTCAGTTTCCCGCAGGGCTCCATGGGGATCTGGGGTGGCCGCCAGGGGGTGCTACATGGATCCCGGAGCCAGCCTGGACACCTCTACAGCCCCACCCGGAAGTGCAATTAGCAACAGGTGATCAAGCACCTGGAGCACTTCCGGGTGGGCTATAAAAGGGGTCAGCTTCCACCACTCAAGAGCCAGAATCGGGAGGAAGAGGATGAGGTTGCCTGGGAGGAGTGGTGGTGCCAAGGTGGAGAGTTGTGTCTTTTTGCAGTTAAGTGCTTTTGGGACTGTGTTGTGGCTGGGGGGTTCACGGGGAAGACGTGCCCTCCAGCTGAAGAAAAATAAAAATCTTGTTTGGATTTTACACGTGCCTCTGAGTGAGTCTGTGCCGGGTCGGGCGCTATATTGCGCCTTATTACAATATATATATATATATATATTATATATATATATATATATATATATATATATTGCATAGTTTACTGTCAAATAATGCAAAGAGTACGTGACACATGTCTCACCCCAGAATTAGGGCGAAGCACATGTTGCGTACTCTTTGCATCATTTGACAGTAAACTATCCAACATTCCATGATCTGCTTCTCGCAACTGAAGAGGGCACCGTGGCGGATGTTTGAAAACTTGCAGACCAACCACAAGCGTTACCTGGTAGGTAACCACCCATACAATCAGATTGTGATTCAGACTACGAATGTCATGAATATACAGTAATCCCTCCTCCATCGCGGGGGTTGCGTTCCAGAGCCACCCACGAAATAAGAAAATCCGCGAAGTAGAAACCATATGTTTATATGGTTATTTTTATATTGTCATGCTTGGGTCACAGATTTGCGCAGAAACACAGGAGGTTGTAGAGAGACAGGAACGTTATTCAAACACTGCAAACAAACATTTGTCTCTTTTTCAAAAGTTTAAACTGTGCTCCATGACAAGACAGAGATGACAGTTCAGTCTCACAATTAAAAGAATGCAAACATATCTTCCTCTTGAAAAGAGCAAACAAATCAATAGGGCTGTTTGGCTTGTAAGTATGCGATGCACCGCGGCACAAAGCTGTTGAAGGCGGCAGCTCACACCCCCTCCGTCAGGAGCAGAGAGAGAGAGAGAGAGACAGAGAAAAAAATCAATACGTGCCCTTTGTGCTTTTAAGTATGCGAAGCACCGTGCAGCATGTCGCTTCACGAAGCAGCTGCACAGAAGGTAGCCAACGTGAAGATAATCTTTCAGCATTTTTAGACGAGCGTCCGTATCGTCTAGGTTTGCGAACAGCCCCCCTGCTCAATCCTCCTATGTCAGGATCAGAAAAGTCAGCGCAAGAGAGAGAGAGAGAGAAAAGTAAGCTGGGTAGCTTCTCAGCCATCTGCCAATAGCGTCCCTTGTATGAAATCAACTGGGCAAACCAACTGAGGAAGCATGTACCAGAAATTAAAAGACCCATTGTCCGCAGAAATCCGCGAACCAGCAAAAAAATCTGCGATATATATTTAAATATGCTTACATATAAAATCCGCGATAGAGTGAAGCCGCGAAAGGCAAAGCGCGATATAGCGAGGGATCACTGTATATAGATAGATAGATAGATAGATAGATAGATAGATAGATAGATAGATAGATAGATAGATAGATAGATAGATAGATACTTTATTAATCCCAATATATATATATATATATATATATATATATATATATATATATATATATATATATATATATATATATATATATATATATATATTCATGACATTCGTAGTCTGAATCACAATCTGATTGTATGGGTATGTATGTCTTTGTATATATATATATATATATATATATATATACTAGTCAACCCGCTGGCGTAGCCGTGGTAGTGTTGCTGCTTTGCAGTAAGGAGACTGTGGAAGATTTTGGGTTCGCTTCCCGGTTCCTCCCTGTGTGGATAGCACTTTGAATACTGAAAACACCGGTATATCAATATAATGAAGTATTATTATTCTTATGCGTCCAGCGCGCTCTCTCTGTCACGCGCGCCTGTATGTGTGTGTGTGTGTCGCTCGCTCGCTCGCTCTCTCTCGCTCGCCGCACGTGTTCCTGCAGGCATACGCCGCATAATTATATATATGTTCACCTGCCTTTTAAGGCGACCAACTTTTAAGTCGACCACTTCTTAAGGCAATTCAATATGTAGATCAATTTGATATTTTATACAGTGAAAAATAAAATTCATGTACCACAACTCATTAATTTGGTTGCATTGAATCTGAGCCGCATTACTTTAATACTCGTAGTTTCTGTTATTTTTGCGACGAAATTTAAACTTTTGTTCTATATAATTTCGAAAACTTCCTTGAATACTATATTCGGTGTGAAAACTCTACTAGTGCCTTTTATCAGTTTTCCCTGTTGTGGAGTGTCCACTACATGGACAAGTACGTCCTCAGAGTGCTTTGCTCTTGAAAATGTCGTGTCGCAAAAGTCAATGAATGACTGCTAATAAAGTGATCAAGTTAGAAGAAGTAAGGCAGGACAAAATTTCTTTGTATACAAATCTAAACATAGCCTACCTAATTTCCAAGAATGCGCACAAAAGCAAGGGAACGATGGGAGCACCAGAACTCTGCTCACATCGCGTCACTTCGTACCGCAAGCCGCAAGTAGTATGTCTGTGATAAGCAGAATACCGCTACGCTTTGCACTCATGGGACGGAAGGACAATCCCGACCGCTTTTATATTTATACATACACACTAGGGGGTTTCTCCCCCTGCTTGCTTTGCTCAACAACCTCCCGGCCAGCCACTTCATGCCTCTGCCGCTCATGTTCTGAAGAGGGGGGCTGAACGCACCCCAAGGAGACGTGGTTGCTCCTCCGAAACCCCCTCTTAAACGGTGATACAATGGGAAACAAATACAGCTTTTTTTTACCTCCTCTTTGCTCAATCAGCTGTTGGCTTGCTGCTGCTGTCGTGCTGCTTGATCTACAGCTCGCATGGTGATTTGAACATTTAAAAGCCTGTACAGCAGTTGACCTACTCTTTGTCTTTTATTTCTGGCCCCGGGCATGGTTAAATTTCTTGGCATAAAGTCTTGTCTCACAGGACGTGAGTTATTACTATTTTTTAGTTTATAATTTAAAAATGGAATATAAATCTGAAAATCTAATAACATCACATTAAAGTTCGATAAATTCTGAAAAGAATGATACCAAACATATATATGCAGGTTTTAAAATAAGCCTGATTTGAAGCATGACAGAAAACGTGACATAAAATCATTGCATAAAATTGTTGCTCTTTTAGGCTTAGGATTTTATATATATGTATGTATATATATACAGTGGTGTGAAAAACTATTTACCCCCTTCCTGATTTCTTATTCTTTTGCATGTTTGTCACACAAAATGTTTCTGATCATCAAACACATTTAACCATTAGTCAAATATAACACAAGTAAACACAAAATGCAGTTTGTAAATGGTGGTTTTTATTATTTAGGGAGAAAAAAAAATCCAAACCTACATGGCCCTCTGTGAAAAAGTAATTGCCCCCTGAACCTAATAACTGGTTGGGCCACCCTTAGCAGCAATAACTGCAATCAAGCGTTTGCGATAACTTGCAATGAGTCTATTACAGCGCTCTGGAGGAATTTTGGCCCACTCATCTTTGCAAAATTGTTGTAATTCAGCTTTATTTGAGGGTTTTCTAGCATGAACCGCCTTTTTAAGGTCATGCCATAGCATCTCAATTGGATTCAGGTCAGGACTTTGACTAGGCCACTCCAAAGTCTTCATTTTGTTTTTCTTCAGCCATTCAGAGGTGGATTTGCTGGTGTGTTTTGGGTCATTGTCCTGTTGCAGCACCCAAGATCGCTTCAGCTTGAGCTGACGAACAGATGGCCGGACATTCTCCTTCAGGATTTTTTGGTAGACAGTAGAATTCATGGTTCCATCTATCACAGCAAGCCTTCCAGGTCCTGAAGCAGCAAAACAACCCCAGACCATCACACTACCACCAGCATATTTTACTGTTGGTATGATGTTCTTTTTCTGAAATGCTGTGTTCCTTTTACGCCAGATGTAACGGGACATTTGCCTTCCAAAAAGTTCAACTTTTGTCTCATCAGTCCACAAGGTATTTTCCCAAAAGTCTTGGCAATCATTGAGATGTTTCTTAGCAAAATTGAGACAAGCCCTAATGTTCTTTTTGCTTAACAGTGGTTTGCGTCTTGGACATCTGCCATGCAGGCCGTTTTTGCCCAGTCTCTTTCTTATGGTGGAGTCGTGAACACTGACCTTAATTGAGGCAAGTGAGGCCTGCAGTTCTTTAGATGTTGTCCTGGGGTCTTTTGTGACCTCTCGGATGAGTCGTCTCTGCGCTCTTGGGGTAATTTTGGTCGGCCGGCCACTCCTGGGAAGGTTCACCACTGTTCCATGTTTTTGCCATTTGTGGATAATGGCTCTCACTGTGGTTCGCTGGAGTCCCAAAGCTTTAGAAATGGCTTTATAACCTTTACCAGGACTGATAGATCTCAATTACTTCTGTTCTCATTTGTTCCTGAATTTCTTTGGATCTTGGCATGATGTCTAGCTTTTGAGGTGCTTTTGGTCTACTTCTCTGTGTCAGACAGCTCCTATTTAAGTGATTTCTTGATTGAAACAGGTGTGGCAGTAATCAGGCCTGGGGGTGGCTACGGAAATTGAACTCAGGTGTGATACACCACAGTTAGGTTATTTTTTAACAAGGGGGCAATTACTTTTTCACACAGGGCCATGTAGGTTTGGATTTTTTTTCTCCCTAAATAATAAAAACCATCATTTAAAAACTGCATTTTGTGTTTACTTGTGTTATATTTGACTAATGGTTAAATGTGTTTGATGATCAGAAACATTTTGCGTGACAAACATGCAAAAGAATAAGAAATCAGGAAGGGGGCAAATAGTTTTTCACACCACTGTATATATACTAGCAAAATACCCGCGCTTCGCAGCGGAGAAGTAGTGTGTTAAAGAGGTTATGTAAACATATATATACATATACATATATACATATACTGTATATACATATCTATCCATCCATCCATCCATTGTCTCCCGCTTATCCGAGGTCGGGTCGCGGGGGCAGCAGCTTGAGCAGAGATGCCCAGACTTCCCTCTCCCCGGCCACTTCTTCTAGCTCTTCCGGGAGAATCCCAAGGCGTTCCCAGGCCAGTCGAGAGACATAGTCCCTCCAACGTGTCCTGGGTCTTCCCTGGGGCCTCCTCCCGGTTGGACGTGCCCGGAACACCTCACCAGGGAGGCGTCCAGGAGGCATCCTGATCAGATGCCCAAGCCACCTCATCTGACTCCTCTCGATGCGGAGGAGCAGCGGCTCTACTCTGAGCCCCTCCTGGATGACTGAGCTTCTCACCCTATCTTTAAGGGAAAGCCCAGACACCCTGCGGAGGAAACTCATTTCAGCCGCTTGTATTCGCGATCTCGTTCTTTCGGTCACTACCCATAGTTCATGACCATAGGCGAGGGTAGGAACATAGATTGACTGGTAAATTGAGAGCTTCGCCTTGCGGCTCAGCTCCTTTTTCACCACGACAGACCGATCCAGCGCCCGCATTACTGCGGATGCCGCACCGATCCGCCTGTCGATCTCACGCTCCATTCTTCCCTCACTCGTGAACAAGATCCCGAGATACTTGAACTCCTCCACTTGAGGCAGGATCTCGCTACCAACCCTGAGAGGGCACTCCACCCTTTTCCGGCTGAGGACCATGGTCTCGGATTTGGAGGTGCTGATTCTCATCCCAGCCGCTTCACACTCAGCTGCGAACCGATCCAGAGAGAGCTGAAGATCACGGCCTGATGAAGCAAACAGGACAACATCATCTGCAAAAAGCAGTGACCCAATCCTGAGCCCACCAAACCGGACCCCCTCAACGCCCTGGCTGCACCTAGAAATTCTGTCCATAAAAGTTATGAACAGAATCG
Source organism: Erpetoichthys calabaricus (assembly GCF_900747795.2). Taxonomy (NCBI): domain Eukaryota; kingdom Metazoa; phylum Chordata; class Cladistia; order Polypteriformes; family Polypteridae; genus Erpetoichthys; species Erpetoichthys calabaricus. Next base: position 11,115,335 of record NC_041404.2, read on the forward strand.
GTGACAAAGGGCAGCCCTGGCGGAGTCCAACTCTCACTGGAAACGGGTTCGACTTACTGCCGGCAATGCGGACCAAGCTCTGGCACCGATCGTACAGGGACCGAACAGCCCTTATCAGGGGGGCCGGTACCCCATACTCTCGGAGTCCCCCCCACAGGATTCCCCGAGGGACACGGTCGAATGCCTTTTCCAAGTCCACAAAACACATGTAGACTGGTTGGGCAAACTCCCATGCACCCTCCAGGATCCTGCTAAGGGTATAGAGCTGGTCCACTGTTCCGCGACCAGGACGAAAACCACACTGTTCCTCCTGAATCCGAGGCTCGACTATCCGACGGACCCTCCTGTCCAGGACCCCTGAATAGACTTTTCCAGGGAGGCTGAGGAGTGTGATCCCTCTGTAGTTGGAACACACCCTCCGATCCCCCTTCTTAAAGAGGGGGATCACCACCCCGGAATGCCAATCCAGAGGCACTGTCCCTGATGTCCATGCGATGTTGCAGAGGCGTGTCAACCAAGACAGTCCTACAACATCCAGAGCCTTGAGGAACTCCGGGCGTATCTCATCCACCCCCGGGGCCCTGCCACCAAGGAGTTTTTTGACCACCTCGATGACCTCAGTCCCAGAGATGGGGGAGCCCCATCTCTGGGTCCCCAGGCTCTGCTTCCTCATTGGAAGGCATGTTAATGGGATTGAGGAGGTCTTCGAAGTACTCCCCCCCACCGACCCACAACGTCCCGAGTCGAGGTCAGCAGCGCACCATCCCCACCATATACAGTGTTGACACTGCACTGCTTCCCCTTCCTGAGACGCCGGATGGTGGACCAGAATCTCCTCGAAGCCGTCCGAAAGTCGTTCTCCATGGCCTCCCCAAACTCCTCCCACGCCCGAGTTTTTGCCTCAGCAACCACCAAAGCCGCATTCCGCTTGGCCTGCCGGTACCTATCAGCTGCCTCCGGGGTCCCACAGGACAAAAGGGTCCTGTAGGACTCCTTCTTCAGCTTGACGGCATCCTTCACCACCGGTGTCCACCAACGGGTTCGGGGATTGCCGCCAACGACAGGCACCGACCACCTTACGGCCACAGCTCCGGTCAGCCGCCTCAACAATAGAGGCACGGAACATGGCCCATTCGGACTCAATGTCCCCCACCTCCCTCGGGACATGGTTGAAGTTCTGCCGGAGGTGGGAGTTGAAGCTACTTCTGACAGGGGGCTCTGCCAGACGTTCCCAGCAGACCCTCACAACACGTTTGGGCCTACCACGCCTGACCGGCATCCTCCCCCACCATCGAAGCCAACTCACCACCAGGTGGTGATCAGTTGACAGCTCCGCCCCTCTCTTCACCCGAGTGTCCAAGACATGTGGCCGCAAGTCCGACGACACGACCACAAAGTCGATCATCGAACTGAGGCCTAGGGTGTCCTGGTGCCAAGTGCACATATGAACACCCCTATGCTTGAACATGGTGTTCGTTATGGACAATCCGTGACGAGCACAGAAGTCCAATAACAAAACACCGCTCGGGTTCAGATCGGGGGGGCCATTCCTCCCAATCACGCCCTTCCAGGTCTCACTGTCATTGCCCACGTGAGCATTGAAGTCTCCAGCAGAACGAGGGAGTCCCCAGAAGGTATGCCCTCTAGCACCCCCTCCAGGGACTCCAAAAAGGGTGGGTACTCCGAACTGCTGTTCGGTGCATACGCACAAACAACAGTTAGGACCCGTCCCCCCACCTGAAGGCGAAGGGAGGCTACCCTCTCGTCCACCGGGGTAAACCCCAATGTACAGGCTCCAAGTCGGGGGGCAATAAGTATACCCACACCCGCTCGGCGCCTCTCACCGGGGGCAACTCCAGAGTGGTACAGAGTCCAGCCCCTCTCAAGGAGATTGGTTCCAGAGTCCAAGCTGTGCGTCGAGGTGAGTCCGACTATATCTAGCCGGAACCTCTCAACTTCGCGCACTAGCTCAGGCTCCTTCCCCTTCAGAGAGGTGACATTCCACGTCCCAAGAGCCAGCTTCTGTAGCCGAGGATCGGACCGCCAAGGTCCCCGCCTTCGGCCACCACCCAACTCACACTGCACCCGACCTCCTTGGCCCCTCCCATAGGTGGTGAGCCCATGGGAAGGGGGACCCACGTTGCCTCTTCGGGCTGTGCCCGGCCGAGCCCCATGGGTGCAGGCCCGGCCACCAGGCACTCGCCATCGAGCCCCACCTCCAGGCCTGGCTCCAGAGTGGGGCCCCGGTGACCCGCGTCCGGGCAAGGGAAAACGGCGTCCAAAGTTTTCATTCATCATAGAAGGTTTGAACCGCTCTTTGTCTCATCCCTCACCTAGGACCAGTTTGCCTTGGGTGGCCCTACCAGGGGCATAAAGCCCCGGACAACAGAGCTCCTAGGATCATTGGGACACGCAAACCCCTCCACCACGATAAGGTGGCGGTTAAAGGAGGGGATATACATATCTACATATACACATATCTACATATACATATATATACATATATACATATATATATACATATACACATCCTCATATACTGTATATACATATATATATATATATATATATATATATATATATATATATATATATACACATACATATACACACATACATACACACACACATATACATATACACATAAATACATACACATACATATATATATATACACACATACATACATACATACACACACATATATATATATATATATATATATATACATATAGACACATATATATACATATACATATTTACATATCTACATATATATATACATATCTACATATATATATATACACATATATATATATATATATATATAGAGAGAGAGAGAGAGAGAGAGATATACATATATACATACATACATTCACATATATATAATAGCCAAATCCCCGCGCTTCGCAGCGGCGAAGTACTGCTTTTAAATTTTTATTAAGAAGAAAAGAAAACCTTTTTAAATTGAGGGAAAATATACCAATAATAATTTGTTACGGATCTGTTTTTTTGTGAAGCTGCCTTTACACAGCCTCTCCGCTGTTTTATAAACGAACGCCATATAAGGCCGTCCTTTCTCCTTGCTTAGCGGTTCTGTATTGTTTTAATGTTCGTTTATTACGATTGTTATAGTTATTGTGTAGCTATTTGAGACTCACTTTTCTGTTCAGGTACCCATTTCCTTTATGTAGTCTGCGGATTCTCCGCTATTTTCTGTTCGTTTATTACGATTATAGTTATTTATTGATTCCCTTCTTTAGCTGACTGCCTGCTCATATAAGGCGCTCTGCTGTTTTTTTTGTGAAGCAGACTTTACACAGCTTCTCCGCTGTTTTATAAACAAACGCCATATAAGGTCATCCTTTTTCCTTGCTTTGCCAAGGAAGCAGCCTTTTTATTTAATCCACGGGTTCTCCGCTGTTTTATTGTTCGTTTATCACGATTGTTATAGTTCTGTTTGTATACCACGTTGTTAGTTCAGCACTCCGGTTGTAATATGACCAAGCCATGCAAGCTTACTGTTGAGAATGCAATGTATAGTTGTACAGGAGAAAAGCAATCTTGCCTTAAATAAATGGCAACCTTTTGTAGGTCTATGAACTATTTAATGTTAGCTAACACCCGGCACTTAAAAGTTTCTCGCTACAGCAATTTTAACTCCGTTACAAAGTGATCCAAAGTCTCGTTTATACCTCATGTCTTCTCATTAAACTTGTATGTCGCGAATATGATATTGCAAACGGCAGCGGGAGAGTTTCTATAAACTTAATTTAAACTTACGGTTTACACCGTGCTTTGTTTCTGCAGTAGCTGCACTTATGAATATGCTTGTATGTGTCACTCGCTCGCTTCTTATTGTTTCGCTGCTTTCTCAATTGTGTAATGAATGTTTTCTTCAGCGCTCTTTGGGGCTCTTCCTTGTTTTGTACGTACTGCGTTCACAGTCAGTTCATGTGATTACATGGGAGGCGTGATGACGCGATACGCAACTCCGCCTCCCACGGCCATTGAGCTGCACTCTATTACAGTATATGGACAAAAAAGAGGTTCCAGTAATGACCATTACGCGTAGAATTTCGAAATGAAACCTGCCTAACTTTTGTAAGTAAACTGTAAGGAATGAGCCTGCCAAATTTCAACCTTCCACCTACATGGGAAGTTGGACAATTAGTGATGAGTGAGTCAGTCAGTTAGTCAGTGAGTGAGTGAGTCAGTGAGGGCTTTGCCTTTTATTAGTATAGATATATATATTTATATATATAATATTGTGGCACGCAGCTGGGGGTGGTACCCAGCCGGGACAACCAAGAGGACCGGAGGAGGGCTTGTGGGACTTGTGCCCCTCCAGACAATGAACGGGCGACCGCCTTGGTTGCTTTGGGGACCACAGGTACAGAGCTGTGCCCACTGTAGGGGCCCGTGGTCACGCCAGGGGGCGCCCCAATGCCTTTGGAGCCCTGGACCTCAGCACTTCCGCTAACCCGGACGTGCTGGGGGGAAGAGGATCAGGGACACCCGGAGTGCTTCGGGGTACACAGCTGGCACTTCCGCCACACTGGGGCACCTGGAGCACATCTGGGTGATTATAAAAGAGGCCACCTCCCTTCATTCAAGGCTGGAGTTGGGTGAGGAGAAGGACGAGGTCTGGGAGGAGGCAAGGAGGCGGCCTGAAGAGAGAGAAAAGGCATAGTGTGAGGCCTAGACTTTGGGGGAGTCTTGGGGGGTTTGTGTGTGCACTTATTGTAAATAGAACTGTAAAATAAACGTGTGGTGGTGCTTAAATACCATGTCTACCAGTCTGTGTCCGGGGCTCGTTCCACAATATATATATATCTGCATTGCATCGCAGATAGATAACTCCTATAGCCACAATAAATGCCTTTATTGAATAGACAAACCAGGGGTGAAGAAGTTCCTTTCTACTGCAGCTACAGCCCGCGACACACAAAAAAACATCAATAATAACCCATAACCTTGCCAATATTATTTAGGAAAATCGCAACATTTTACTCACCAAAAATTCAGATTATTTGTAAACAAAATCCATCCTCCTCTGTTTCCTCAAAAACAGTTCAATTACTCTGTCGTACAGATTATCCGTGCGCTTCTGTTCCATCACAAAGTCCCTTTCTATCGCCATCGAAGCTAATGCTGAAAGTCAAACCTGCCCAGTCATATTCTGGCATAAGTTTTAATTCGCTTTAGGGCTGAAAATGTCCGCGCTCGACAGAAGCAGTGGACACCGGGAATGCTCACCGCCAAACATACCAATGTGTACAGCTGCCCCATGATGCTCTCATTCAGATTTTTATATTACACCATCCTATCCAATCAACAGGTCTGAATACGGTGATGTTGCTGTACGCCTGCTAGAGGGCCCTAGTGAAACCAACTCAAAATCTGATTGGTTGAAGCAACGGTTTAATCGACATCTATTTTGTGTTAGAGGGCCTGCAGAACAGATTTTGAAGGCCTCCTGGCAGACTTCTTTGACTTTGACCCTGCCTGGCAACAAATGATGGCTGAAATGTGCTTGGTTAAATGCTTTAATACGAAAATACATGTCTGGAAGCAGCACAGCCATCAGAAAAGCTATGAAAGGAAGCGGACAGACTATTTGGAATTATTTAATAAGTATTCATGGACAAAATATGATTAACATCAGTTTGTGATTCAGATATTTTTTTAGGCCAGCAGAGAAGGCCTTGACGGCCCGCCACTGATATATATAATATATATATATATATATATATATATATATATATATATATATATATATACTGTATATATATATATATAGTAAAATCCATAACTTCATTCACATATGCAGTATATTCATTTATTAATGAATTTATGAATTATAAGTACATTTAAAAGTAACTCAAACTTTGCATGCTGTGCAGCAAGAAAGGCAACTCCATCTATTTTCAATGTTTATTATTGTTCATTGTTAATATTGCAATTAAAACACACAGCTTAATTTGGAAGTACCTAGCCAGGGTCTGAAAATAAACAAAGAAATGCATTCATACATTATATGGGTATTACGCTCTGGGAAATATCATCAAACTACGTCTTTGACAGAGGGATTTTGGCACAGGCTATTTAAAAGGAGGATGGAACTGTGTGTAGAGGAGTGTCTGTCCCTTTCAGTTTAAGGTGATCTCCATTTTCAGACTGGCTGAGCACTTCTACATTAAACGTGTATCTTCTTCATTATGCATACTTTAATATGCTTTTTGGTAGACAATTCTATAGATGTTCACAGAAATCCCACTACATATCATGCATGTTCATGCCTCACAGCATATGAACCTTGGTTTATGTCTTATACCACCTCAAGTGCATTGTGATAAGGGAATGTTTGGCTTTTGTGTGCATATTGCTTTACCAGTTAAGGTTATTGGAGAATTGATGTTATTGATAGGGTGTGGTAAAATGCCTCTGGGATGTCATCTTTCTATTCTGTAACTTACTGATTGGGTATATGATAAAAATTACAGTTTCTGCTTTATCTTTAATATGCTGTAGAAACATTTGATATTAAATATATATTACATGGGTCTTCATAATGTAACTCAGAAAAAATTGTTTTAATTGTGAGCCGTCATTTTTAGTTGCTTTCACAATACAAAATATAATTATAATGTTTCTGTTAAGTCACCTTAAAGTACAAACTTAAGAAATGTAATAAAATTACACAAGTTATTTATGTATACAGCATTGTTCTAAATCAATTTAATATGAAAATGTTTAGCCAAGGGGCGGCACGGTGGCGCAGTGGGTAGTGCTGCTGCCTTGCAGTTGGGAGACCTGGGAACCTGGGTTTGCTTCCCGGGTCCTCCCTGCGTGGAGTTTGCATGTTCTCCCCGTGTCTGCATGGGTTTCCTCTGGACACTCCCGGTTTCCTCCCACAGTCCAAAGACATGCAGGTTAGGTGGATTGGCGATTCTAAATTGGCCCTAGTGTGTGCTTGGTGTGTGGGTGTGTTTGTGTGTGTTCCTGCGGTGGGTTGGCACCTTGCCCGGGATTGGTTCCTGCCCTTGTGCCCTGTGTTGGCTGGGATTGGCTCCAGCAGACCCCTGTGTTCAGATTCAGCGGGTTGGATAATGGATGGATGTTTAGCCAATCTAATATTTTTAAACACATATGTAAAGAAAACAGTACATGTTTACTGAGTTACATATAACATATCTAGTTTTTTTGTTTTTTTTAAATATCCAAAAGTTTGTTTACTGGCCCGTCCTTTGTACTGTTTTTCTATTATGTTCCTATGAATCATCTAGCAGTAGTCTGCCATCAGACTAACATCCCGTCTCTGGTACCTCCTTTCCATGTCCTTGATATTCTGCAAGATTTTCGGGAAAGAAATTCCAAATATGAATCCAAAAAGTGAACTTTGACACTCGCGTTGCAACTCTATTCTTTAAACTTGACTTATATATCTTTGACAATTTCTTTATAACTTGGATATTTTTTGTTACTTAAAAACTTAAAAATTACTACTTTAAATGATTTACCCTCAGGCAAACCCAAAAAGGTTCGGCAGAAACACATCAAACAGGCTGCAGCTTTTGATAGTGCTTTGACAAACCTCTTTATTAAACCAAGCTTAAAATGAAGGGGTCAGGGAGGAGAATTATATATGGAACCACCAAAGGTCTGATAATGTTTTTAGCATCAAGCGGTATCTTTTTTCTAGCTGGCTATTAATTCCGAACCCAATGTAAATCCTTGGCTCTGCTCTGCTACTCACAGAGAAAATGTGGGAATGTTGAAGGCTCTGACTGCTTACCCAGTAAGACATACACAGAACTTACACATCCCCATACAGTATATGAACCACCTGTGCTATTTTATATAATTTTTGTGAGAAGGTTTTTAACAGAGATTTTTAATATTAAAAATATAAAATTTAAACAAATCATCCGGAAAAAGGTTGGAGTGCCCTCTCAGGGTTGGTAGCGAGATCCTGCCCCAAGTGGAGGAGTTCAAGTATCTCGGGGTCTTGTTCACGAGTGAGGGAAGAATGGAGCGTGAGATCGCCAGGCGGATCGGTGCAGCATCCGCAGTAATGCGGGCGCTGCATCGGTCTGTCGTGGTGAAAAAGCGGCTCAGCTCTCAATTTACCAGTCGATCTATGTTCCTACCCTCACCTATGGTCATGAGCTATGGGTAGTGACCGAAAGAACGAGATCGCGAATACAAGCGGCTGAAATCAGTTTCCTCCGTAGGGTGTCTGGGCTGTCCCTTAAAGATAGGGTGAGAAGCTCAGTCATCCGGGAGGGGCTCAGAGTAGAGCCGCTGCTCCTCCGCATCGAGAGGAGTCAGATGAGGTGGCTCGGGCATCTGATCAGGATGCCTCCTGGACGCCTCCCTGGAGAGGTGTTCCGGGCACGTCTAACCGGGAGGAGGCCCCGGGGAAGACCCAGGACATGCTGGAGGGACTATGTCTCTCGACTGGCCTGGGAACGCCTCGGGATTCTCTCGGAAGAGCTAGAAGAAGTGGCCGGGGAGAGGGAAGTCTGGGCATCTCTGCTCAAGCTGCTGCCCCCGCGACCCGACCTCGGATAAGCGGGAGACAATGGATGGATGGATGGCATTATTAAAATAAAATATTAATATTAAATATTTATTGTGATAAAACAATAAATAAAATGTAATTGACAGCTAAAAAATGTGTTTTGTGAAAAAATGTTACATAATGGTGAAACGTGTTTTTTATTTTTTAGTTCAGCACCCAACAATATATAAAAATCACATGAAATGATTAAAACAATTTGTTCACTGTATTCCTGTATTATGCATTAAGGTGTAGCCTATACTGTGATAATTTACTAGAACCCAAGTAGCGGGCTTTTTAGACAAAAAGTAAAAACAAGTCACCAGACAAAAGAGAATGGTTAGCCCAGTAATCCCAGTACCACGCATGTCAGAGTTACTTGCAGAGAGCAACAGTGCCAATGAATGTACATACTGTAGTGCCTCGGAGAACTGGGCAGAGCACAATCAGGGTCATACTGGAGTTCTTAAGGAAGACTGAGCTACACTAATTAAGGCAGTGGGCGGTTGAATTGACTTCCAGTAAGAAGGCAGTGGGGATCTGAAGTCCACTGATGGGGACATTCCAATCTAAAATAACCCCAGGTTTACCCGTAGGTAACCCCTAGGCTTATAATGGGATCTCGGAGTTAAAGAGATGGTATATGGATGCTATCATTTGTCAAAGGGTGTTGTCATCTGTGGAAGACTATTTTAGATTCTCTAGTTAGAAAGCCAGAAAAAATATGAAGGGAAAAATTTTGAAAAAGAGTTGAGAGTGAACCCCCCCCCCCCCCCCCCCCCCCCCCCCCCACACCCCCCCCACCCCCCCCCCCCCCCCCCCCCCCCCCCCCCCCCAACCACCATCTCTAGTCAGAGCTATTGAGTTCTGAATTAAAGTGACAAAAGGCAACTCCATGACAAAGAGGAAATGTAGTTAGGAATTAATGGAGAGGGAGCGAAGGGGAAGGATAAGGAGTAAAGGAAGGAGGGATGCAAAATGACAGATTTACAAAATATAAGTGGAAAGTAAACCAATCCTGCTCAGTTAGAAAGTGTCCAGAAAATGGAAGTTGATAATTTAAAAAAAGAATGTAAGGAGAAAGCAGACAAGCTCCCCTACTGTTAGAATGTAGATGTGCCACATGCTCAGTTAAGACCTGTGCTGGGCTTGTTGGTGTGCTGTTTATTTTAGTAAATCTTTACTTTGTGTTCTGTCTTAATACTCCCTTATTATGTTGGTTTTAATGGAAGATGCTACTATGATCCCATTACACCACTTGCTTTTTCCTTTTCAAATTAACAGGGCTGGTTGAAATTACCTTAATATAATTTACTTCACTGCTTTGTTTCCGCTTAATAATTATTTGGCAACACTAAGCAAAGAATTGCAAAGAAGAAAGGTGCAGAGTTTAATAAAGTGATATCTGATATTTCTGCCAAAAGAGAACAAAAAATCAAAGCTGGAGTGTGTTCTGCTTGCTGATGGGCAAACAGAAACAGCAAGGGTCAAAGACATTTACTGCAGCACATTAAAAGCTAATGGCTCTTGTGTTTGTTTTCTTTCTTGGGCAGTTTGATTAATATTACAGTCACCAATCATTTAAGTGCAATTAAGGCTTTAATGGATATGCAAGACTTGTTCAGTATTTCAAAGTGCATCATCTCACCTTTATTATGAAAAGTACATCTATTAAAATTAAATCAAAGTGTAATAAACAGAAAAACCACTGAATACTGATGAATTACTTAGATTCACTTTCTCATTCTTTGACATGGGGGTTAGGAAGGCCAAGAAACACACTGGGTCATTTATTTTTTTGGTTAGGTATGTTTTTAATAATATTTAAAAGTAAATACTTTTGTGCATTCTCTTTAGTCTGGTTGCCAAGCAGTTTCTAGGTAAGGACAATCGATACTGAGCAGCGTACGACAAGGTCAAGAGCATAAAGTTCTGCATTGTGCACTTCCTGGTTTGTCCATATTTGAGAATACCCGGCCAGGATGCCTCGATAACGGAAGAACCAGGGGAGAGAGAGCTTATTTTGGACATTATCTCCCCCAGAATGTTAGAAGGCAGCCCCCCCTGGCTTGCAGCGGGGTCACGGGTATAGAGCATAAAAGCTCAACCCTGCTGGGGCCTGTATCTACTGTCAAGGGACATTTACTGAGCCCTATTTGGCAACACTTCCACCACATCCGGAAGTGCTGCCAGAAGAAGCTCATTGGACACCTGAAGTGCTTCCAGGTGTCCTATAAAAGGAGCCAGCTACCACTACTGCGAGGAACCAGAGTCGGGATGAGGTGGACAAAGTTTGCTGGGAGAGGAGTAGAGGTGGAAGAAGAGAAGAAAAGGGCTGGGCTTTGGTGCTGTTTATGTGTTGTGCTGCTGTGGAGAGCAAGAAATGTGCTTCCCCACAAGAATAAATGTGTGCTGTGTGGCAAACTCGTGTCTCTGCCTGTCTGTGTCGAGGTTAGGGCAGCTGCAGTGCCCCTGGGCTTCACAACCTGTAAATTCAATTTTGACATTTGATTTTTGTTAGAAGGTTTCCTTTAGAAGTTGTTTTTTTGCCGTTTTGTTTTGACTTAGGCACTGTTACTTTGTAGCGCTAACAATTTCTGTTGTTGTAATAATATTTCCATATAACTCTTGAAATGTGCAGCTTGTGACATCATCATACACAACCTTTTAAATGCATTCCCAGATCATGTGAGATTGACATATGTTTAGTATTTAAGTGAGATTCTTTCTGCAAGTGCTGGTTCTAGTACCTTGCTTTTCAATCAAGGAACTTTGATTTTTAGTTTAGTGATTTTGGTTAGTTGGAAGATTTGATCAATTTTCTGGTTACAAACTTAGCTTGAACTTGACCATGTCTTGTCTTTCGGTCCCTCTCACACAAAATTTTACTGCCTCATTTTACCATTTTGTCTGTCTGGTCACTATGATTCTGTGGTGTTGCTAATGACATTTTGGTGGTCATGATGTATAAGACTGCTGCCCACACTGATCAAGTTTCCAAACCTTGTTAAGACGTAGGGAGGGGGAGAGTGTGTTGAGCAGATGGAAAGAGTACTTTGAGAGGCTGATGAATGAAGAGAACGAGAGAGAGAAGAGGTTGGATGATGTGGAGATAGTGAATCAGGAAGTGCAATGGATTAGCAAGGAGGAAGTAAGGACAGCTATGAAAAGGATGAAAAATGGAAAGGCCGTTGGTACAGATGACATACCTTTGGAAGCATGGAGGTGTTTAGGAGAGATGGCAGTGGAGTTTTTTACCAGATTGTTTAATGGAATCTTGGAAAGTGAGAGGATGCCTGAGGAGTGGAGAAGAAGTGTACTGGTGCCAATATTTAAGAATAAGGGGGATGTGCAGGACTGTAGTAACTACAGGGGAATAAAATTGATGAGCCACAGCATGAAGTTATGGGAAACAGTAGTGGAAGCTAGGTTAAGAAGTGAGGTGATGATTAGTGAGCAGCAGTATTGTTTCATGCCAAGAAAGAACACCACAGATGTGATGTTAGCTCTGAGGATGTTAATGGATAAGTTTAGAGAAGGCCAGAAGGAGTTGCATTGCGTCTTTTGTGGACCTGGAGAAAGCATATGACAGGGTGCCTCAAGAGGAGCTGTGGTATTGTATGAGGAAGTCAGGAGTGGCAGAGAAGTATGTGAGAGCTGTACAGGATATGTACGAGGAAAGTGTGACAATGGTGAGGTCTGTGGTAGGAGTGACGGATGCATTCAAAAGACAGAGCTGGAGGTAGCAGAGTTAAAGATGCTAAGATTCGCACTGGGTGTGATGAGGATGGATAGGATTAGAAATGAGTACATTAGAGGGTCAGCTCAAGTTGGACGGTTGGGAGACAAAGTCAGAGAGGCGAGATTGCGTTGGTTTGGACATGTGCAGAGGAGAGATGCTGAGTATATTGGAAAAAGGATGTTAAAGGTAGAGCTGCCAGGCTACAGAAAAAGAGGAAGGCCTAAGAGAAAGTTTATGGATGTGGTGAGAGAGGACATGCAGTCCTCTCAGATGGGTGTAAGAGAACAGGATGCAGAGGACAGAAAGATATGGAAGAAGATGACCTGCTGTGGCAACCCCTAACGGGAGCAGCCAAAAGAAGAAGAAGAAGAAGTTAAGACGTAGGGAAGACTTGTATGAGAACAACATTCAGGCAAAATAAGAAAAACTATCTAGGAATTTCTTGTTTTGTTTCTTGTCTAGATCTGCATTTACCTAAATGTCATCTGTGAAATTCACAAGTTTAGTAATTATAAAACAATGTATGGTTTAAATACAAAACAGAAAATAACAAGGGACAGACCCCTGTGGGACTCACTTGATCTCGCTTCAAGTGGAATATTCACCTATTGTCTGTATTGTTTGTCTCCTGCCAATTAATCAGCTTAAAATCCAGTTTTGTAAAATATCCCAGTGTCATGTCAGAAAGAATAAAAGGACTGGGAGAGAATGATGAGGTAAATTCCAAAATCGAAGTCTGTAAATGTGGAAGTCTCAAAGGGAATCTTGTGATTAAACCTAACTGTGAAGCAAAACTCATATATGAAAAATTAGAAATTCTTAAGCTTAAACAAAAAAATACAATTACAAGTTAACTTTGTATTTCTTTGTGGAATCCAAAAAATCAGATGAGGAAGTGTCCCCAGAGACTGGTCTTTTTAAACCATGACCCCTAAAATCACTGACTTCTGATATTGCTGTTAATAACTGCATAGCAATCATCAAGCAAAGTGCTCAAAATAGCTTCTTTTGAAGAAAACAAAATGGCATTGGTGGAAACTGAAAAAATATTAATATTTTAATTATAATCACAAGATATAAAATGGCCCTCAAAATAGCAAAATAATCTCTCTATTCTAAAAAAAAATCCTGGAGAGAAACAGTTGCCGTCGAGATGTGATCTTTACGTTAAGATCACGGAAGACAGTTAAAAGACCCGCGAGGACCTTAAACTTGAGACATTGTGCCAAGAAATTGACACAGGACCGTCTTGCGATGACGTAGAACATGAGATTCTTGCAAGACACTTACTTAAGATACTTATAACCAATATCAAATAAGACAACGGGGCAGCAAAACATTCAGTCTTGTGAAGGATTTGAGCACACACAGATCCATGGTCTCAGCGCATATAAAGCGTATAAGGACAATACGTTATAAATGAAACGTCGACTAAGCGAAGAAGAAAGCAGCGCGGAGAAAAGAGACTCAAAAGCGTTGGAGAGAAAAAGAGCAAAAAAGAAAAAATAATCTAGGTGCAAATTCAGAAAATAAGGAAAGTAATTATCAGCCTGTAACAAGTGGAATTGAAACAAAGCACGTCCAATCGGGTGCAGAATTAAAAGACAGAGTGAAAGACAAAGTAGAACTTCATAAACACGTTCACAAACGGTGGCGCTATACACATGCAGAACAGATTATGAAAGCAGTGGAATTCGAAAGGCTCAAAAAAAAAAGAAACGTATGCGCGATACAAATGTGGATAAAGTTAAAGAATATGAAAGTAGGAAAATTAGAAAGTATAAAAAAAAAAAAGTAAAGATTGCAGTAGCACAAACAAACGAAAATTATTATTCGAAAAAGGGAAAATAATCACCACGGACCAGGTATTGAAAAAAAGCAGGACAAAGTGAGGTCAGAAATAAAAGACAGAGTAGAAAACAAAGTAAAACATCATAAAGAGGTTACAAAACAAAGGGGCCAAACACATGCAGAGCAGGTTAGAGATAATGAAGACTGGAATTCAAAAGACTCAAAAAAAATGTAGGAGCGAAACACATGCAGAGCAAGATACAGAATATGAAAGCAGAAAAAAACGACAGTGTCAAAAAAAGACAGTAAACATCGCATTAGCGCAAAAAAAGAGAAATTATTACTCAGAGAAATAACTAAAAGGTGAATAGAGATCGAATATATGGACACAGGTGATATGTCAGAAGTATGTAAATATTGTAAGGCTTTGAAGTTTAAGTCAGATAATTTCAAAAAAACGTGTTTTACCTCAAATGCATTTATTGGTTACTTTGCAAAAAAAATTATTAACTGCTGATGATGTAGATCACTTTGTCTGTACTGAAATTCCAAACAGAGAAACCTATCCTGAGTTATGGTACAAAGTCATTAAATACATGTCTCACTGACCTCATTTAAAAGATTCAGCATATTGGAACTCGAAAGATTCCAAATATTGTTTTTACATAAGTACTGAAATAAAAGTGAAACTAATGAAATAGCAACAATTCAAAGAAAAAAAATATCTTAAAAGTGTGTATCCAGAAAACCAAACACGGGGGTTGGCAAGCGAAGCGAGCAGGGGGCAAAGCTCCCTAGTCATCTAAAATTATCTAACTATTTGTTGCACAACAACTAACGTCATGACACCCTGATGCTTATAGCTTTTGGTTTCAGAATCAAACTGCCACGATCCTTCTCTTATTTACAGTATGTATGTTTCTGATTATAGTTTTAATTAGAGTGTATAGCATTGTAATGGCACTGACGTTTGCATTAGTCAGTAAATGCATGAATGAGAATCACATCACTAGTGATTTAGCAATAGGCATTAGCATGAGCTAGAACAACATATTCAGATGAGCAGCTTCAGTACCAGCTGCAGGAGAGCCAGCAAGAAGGGTGAGCCTGCTGTTGTCATATGATCACTATTCTAGTATGGCATAAATAGCAAGCTACCTTAAAGAGCAGTGACAAGAGCAATAATCCATCGGTCAGTGCTATTGACAGCAATGCAGCTCTGTGTTATATATTATAGTCAGTAACTGGTACAGGGATTTATTTTGAACCATTGTTTGGTGTATCTCCTTTAACACAGTATTTGCTATTTCACTAGTATCCTTATAGTGATAAAGTATGTACTAGAAAAAAACTTTACGGTTTAAAAGAAAACTTAACTCTGTAACTTTATAGTTAATATATATTAAGAACTTGTTAGCTTCCTCTCTGCGCACCGCATAACAGATCAGAACCAATTGAAAGAGGAACTTGAGGTTGTCTGAAAAAAAAACAGAAGGCTGCGACTTGACATTAGGCAGATGAGTACAAATAAGAGAAGGTAATATTTGGGTATATAGCTATATAATAACATGAGGAAGAGGGCCACCCCTTACAGCCCCTTTTGTCTGTCTACTCACTCAACCTGGTCAATCTCAGTTCATGATGATCAGATGTCCCAAAAGAGGTTGATGCCCATTGGCTGCAGGCACAGGGCATCACATGCCATTAATTAATTGGTGTGCCTGAAATGTTAACTAAACTGCTATTCTGGTAAATGGAGAATGACATCAAAGATTTTGGGAACCTTAAGATTTGACACACTTAGAATAAAGTAGAAAACCCAGAAGAGGAAGAGTGGCTTGTTAGCCTGTTTACAAGAAATATGACGCTGTCTGACATTAACTGTGACTTTGTCCATTAAAAGATTTATGTTCTGCAAGAATGATTTTGACTGATGTTTTAATAGAATTTATAATAGACTTTATATTTGTGTATGTTCATTGTTTAGATTACTTATTTTACTGTGTGTTTAACATCATTTGAGTGTTGATTCATGCAAATGTTGTATGATTTTGTAGTTTACTGTCATTGCATTATAGAACTGTGCAAAAGTAATTTGAGTGCAGCCTACTTTAGTTTAAAATCTCCCAACAGAAATGCCAATATTTGTGGCACATTAGGATTCCCTATTTAACAATGTCATCACATTTCTATGGTCTGGCAGATGACAGAATGACATCAAAGTCTAGACCAACTGGTTCAGAAACAATGATTACTCTTATCAACAGTTAAAATCATTCTTTTACCTTGACTTATAATCATCAGTACTCTGACTGTGGAATGTTTTATGCATGCTGCACATTGTAACACTGCAGATTGGGTCTGAATCCCAGCTTGGGTGCTGTCTCTGTGCAGTTTCATATCCTCACCATGTTCACATTTTTCCTTCCACATCTGTAAGACAGGCACATTTATTCAACTGGTGATTTTAAATTCCCTGTGTATGAGGGAGTGTAGGTGTGTATGCGAGTGTACCTTATGACTGATCATGTACTTGCCTTCAGCCTTGTGCCCAATGTTGCTGGTTTAGGTTCTGGCTGAGTGTGACCATAAATTGGATTGAATAAATAAGATGGGTGAATTGGTGGACTGTGCATTGTTGCAGTTCCATGTACACTGTTTTCTGGTGAGCATTTCGTATACTCCTCTTTTATTTAATATGCATAAAAGACAAGCCCAATATATTCAGTACTGTGACCCTGAATTTAAACTTAAATCTAAAGTTGCTTAAAATGATTCAGTGATTTTGAAGATTCTCCTTCGTTTTAAACTTTAAAAAAAATAAACTTTACCATCAAACACTCCATCTTTTCATTTCAAGAACTCCTTTTGCCGGTGAGGGTAGTGGTTGTCAGTGAGACATTAGATATCAAATCATTTTGGATGACAAACAGGCTGCAATAGTTTATGAGAGCAAATTGTTTTAAAGACAGACATGCAATTGTTTTAACAGTTTGATTTGGCATTGCACTCAGTGACTCATATCAATCAATCATAATACACAATGCACTGCTTTTCCGTTATCCATCTTTCCATTATCCAACCGGCTATATCCTAACTACAGGGTCACGGGGGTCTGCTGGAGCCCATCCCATCCAACACAGGGCGCAAGGCAGGAAACAAACCCTGGGCAGGGCGCCAGCCTACCGCAGGGCACACACACACACACCAAGCACACACTAGGGACAATTTAGAATCGCCAATGCACCTAACCTGCATGTCTTTGGACTGTGGGAGGAAACCAGAGCACCTGGAGGAAACCCACTCAGACACGGGAGAACATGCAAGCTCCACGCAGGGAGGACCCGGGAAGCGAACCCAGGTCTCCTTACTGCGAGGCAGCAGCGCTACCCACTGCGGCTTTTCCATTATGTTTTGGCCAAATGATAAGATCAGTCAAAAAAACTGGTGGACTACAGTAATAGCAAACATGGGTGGGATAGCAAGTTAGAAGAACAACCAATAAATGCTCATTTGCACCCCTAAGCAGGGTAATAAAATGGATGGGTGGGCAGATGGATATACCACTTTGATTTGTGATTTAAATGATTTATCAGACATATATGCTCTATTTTTGCACTATTTACATGTAAACAATATACTTAGCTCACATTTACAGCATATATCTATATATATAACAAGATTAGTGAAATTGTGCAACATTTTCATGTGGCCTTTCTATACAACACTTATTTTTCTTCAGAACCATACATGATATAATATACCTCTATATATCTTTTTTCATCTTCATTAGGAGAAAACAATAATGACACTGTCATGACAATGCAAGACATTTAATGTGCATACGTAAAAAAAAAAATACATTATGTACATCTGCTCCACAAAAACATTAGGCACATGCTTATAAACTGTAAAACTGAATAAACATTCAATTGCTGGGAAAATTATGAATGGTGATCATGCAGGAGAAGTTGTATTCCATCCACATACTAAGTTAGATACTGGCGATACTTCAGCAATCAGATTACCATTCATCATTCATAGACGACAACTTTCAATAGTTTTATCAGTTGCTATAATTATAAATAAATCTCAGGGCCAGAGTTTTGACCATGTTGGAATATACCCGTAGACCAGCAGTGAGTGAAGCAAGCTTATCGAGTGGGGGATGAGCCGCCATAGATGGCCAGTGGGATACATCCCCTAGTACACAAATATAAAAATAAGAATTTTGTGAAAAGCTGGATCCTATACAAAACAAAATTTCAACTTAAAGTAGTGGATGCCCAACATTAAGCCTGATAAGGTTTTTGCCAAGTAAAACTTCTCCACATTTTATACAAAGGATGACTCACTTTAAGTTTGGGTGGAAGAGCGTAACTGTTACCCCCTTTCTGCCAGCCTTTTCTGAGGTCACTTTAGAATAAGCAGTCTGGGTCTCCATTTAGTCATCACCTATGGCCATCTGCTGATCAGGAGGTCTTGCAAGTTCTTGTTGTCCCTCCCTGGCCTCTATCTCCCTAATTAGGGAGTCTATCACCCCTGTTTTCTTCCAACCAGTATCCTGGGGAGCATGCAGTACTTTAACAAGGTCAATCTCTCTCTCTCTTTCTCATGCTGGCATCACTGCCTATTGTTCTTCCTGGATAATCTTCACACGTAGCAGGCATACCTCCCCTTAGCAGCCTCTTTGTTCCCTAACACTCAGTGTCTTTAACCTTCAAGAATGTATGTGGGAATGTCATTCCCAATACCATTCAGGTGGTGCCTTTATTGCTGGCAACATCTTGCTAACCATGCACCCCTTCACGGATTTCCTCTTCCATGTCCTCCAGTTTCTCAATGTGTGAAACTGAGAAAGTAATTCCACCTGCCGGTGATAAAGTTCTTAAAATATGCAAGCGATTGTATTGCAACTGTAATTTCTAAATTTGAAAATTAAATAAATAAATTAAATTTATGTAGAAATGCTGGTGGCACTGCACTAACAGATACATATCTTAGGACTGACATGAGGCCAACATTTATTCTTCTGAGTGTATCAGGAACATAAAAAATGATAATGAACCACCACTTACATTTGGACTCAGCCTGTTTTGCAAGACAGGCAGATGGTGTTGTTTTGATGTGATAGTGTGACTTGTTCTGTTCCTTTTCATCCCACTGTCTTTTGCTCAATTGATGTAAAAAATATGACTGTGGATGGCATCTGTGCAGTACACTGTACCAGCTAGTGGTTACTGTGTCAATTTATTTCCAGAGAATATTACATCTCATATATATTTCTCTTCTGGTTCGTCCTGCTTCCACTTCAAAACCGGTCCCTCCCACACGCAGCCGACACGGCATTTCTTGATTCCTATTTGTCGTCTTCCATGTCATGCACTATACTGGCCTGCTGAGCGTAATACATCCAACAAGTACTCGAGGTGCTGCCACAATGGTAAAGTAACTTTACCACCTTTGCGGGAGCCACCTGTGTCTTTACAACAGCTTCTTACACAGCAAACATCAGAAGCTAAAAATTATCGTGACACATTTGAGAATACAACTGTTCTCTAGCGTTTGCTTCCATGGGTGCATAGATAACTCAACCTCCTGGCCACGGACCATACTGTTTTAAAATACACGGGCAAATTTATCACCAAATCTCTCCACTATACGCTAACACTTCTACCTCTCCAGGATGTGGACAGTTGTATGTTTTTGACACAGCACAAGCTACTGCAGTACACTTACAAAATAAAGCAAACTCTGCATGCAGCGAAAATGTACTTCTCCAGTTAGATTCCATGCTCAGAACCATCAGCCCCTTCGCTAAATCATACAAACACATGCATGAAATCGCTCAGTCCAATCCAACAGCATCTGTACGAATGGTTTTCAAGGAAAACCCTAGGCAGGATTTATGACGATACAATGCCCCGACATTGCAGCGATTTTTGTTGGAGAAGATGGCGAAATGCCTGCCGAAAGGGACATTTGCATCTATCCCATGCACAACTCCTGTAAACAGATTTCCTCTCTCAATATGAATTGCGATCCTATGGTTTACCCACTTTTATTCCCTTATGGAGACATTGGCTGGCACAAAGATTTACAACATGTTCCCGATAAAAGAACCGCCAAGCAAATAAGGCTTACTCAATGCCAATTTTACGCGTACAGATTAGCAATGAGGAATACATTTAGTATTTTGCACTCCA
This sequence comes from Erpetoichthys calabaricus, assembly GCF_900747795.2. NCBI lineage: Eukaryota > Metazoa > Chordata > Cladistia > Polypteriformes > Polypteridae > Erpetoichthys > Erpetoichthys calabaricus. The sequence goes on from NC_041404.2 coordinate 11,135,640, forward strand.
GTGGCAAACTATTCCATCAGTATGTCATAGATGCGTATGTTAAAACAGAGGGTGTGCTTCTCAACTATCTCAGATTACATCAACAAGATCTGTGCATGGAACAATACAAAGGACTATCAGATGCACTGCAAGCAAATGCTGAAAATAACATCATACGTGTAGGCAAAATGATCATATTACCGTCCACATTTCCAGGAAGTCCAAGATACATGCAACAAAACTATCAGGATGCCATGGCCATAGTGTGTAAATTCGGAAGGCCTGATTTATTTATCACTTTCACATGTAATCCTACTTGGCCGGAAATTCTACATGCACACTGCATCTTTCAAGAAGTATTTATTTATTCTTGATTTCTGAATTCCTTTCTCACCGTTTTCCATTCCTATTCTTACACCGCCATTTGCTACGGCGGGCGTCAGCTATAGTAAATACTTCAAGTTACTTACTCAAGAGTGGTGTAGCACATTCATTGTACTGTTTTTATATCACTTAAAATTCTTCCAGTATATATTTTTGTCTTTGTTTTCTGTGCCTCACACATTGATGACTTCATAATGAAGCACTGTAGGCCTTCTCACTTGGCACCTCAGTGAGTGATACTGCATGGCTGTTTTAAATATAAGCAGATGATTTGCAGTTCTTTATTCTCTGACATTTGCACAACCTAAGGTAAATATTAGTTTTCAGAAAAAATCTTTGAAGTTACTCATTCATCCGTTGCACTGGACTATGAAAATTTTGCTTCCTGAACACTTTTGTGTCAGTCTTAACTGATTTTAGTCTGCTTATCAGAAAATTACTTTACATTTTCCTGTCATGTATTATTTTACTGCATTCAGCTATTTGTGTGATATTTTTGTGATATCCTCTCATAAGTATACATATATAGTACAGCAACTACAAATGGATCATCTGTGGTGGTCTCAAGGTTGTGGCACTGCTACTAGGAATACAGCTCAGATATACCAAATTATGTTTGTTCATTTGTGAATGGGACAGCCATGCTAAAGAGACTTATTACACTAAAAAGAGCTGGCTGCTCCAGTAGCATTTTGTCAAAAGTATGGCATATAATCCACTTATTGACCCAACAAAGATATTTTTGCCTCTCCATCATATTAAACTTGGACTGATGAAAAACCTTTTAAAAGTGATGAACAAGGCATATTGCCATCAGCTTAAACCTTCCTTGGGAATAATATCAGAGTATGAAGATATTATACAGAGCATAGAGCATAATCACCCACTCATATTTATATGAATTAGTTTTCTGTTTCTAATCAAAGCATGTGTCCCCACAATGAAGGCTAAAAAAAGGCCCAAAGATCTTTAATCAGTTTCATTCATTCTAAGAAGGACAGTGTATCCAGCAGAGGGCGCTAGCTCCCTTGTTGGAATGAGTTCTTTTGTGGCGTGTTACATAACCCAAATCTATATACTGTAGATATAATATAAAAAGGTGATACCCCTCCCTTGGTGATATGGCGGTAAGAAATCACATAGGAGAAATAACTTAGCTTTCTTTAATGACAGTTTACTCAGCATAACAGACGAAGGAAGCCATGACAAGAACCCATTTCGGAAGTGGAGGCCCGATGTATAGAGTCTACCATTTTTGTCTTTTGGGTTGGAAGGATTTTCTGGATCGGATGACGTTATTTCCCATCCGTCCGTCAGTTTCAAAAGTGTGCCAGGCAATTTTCCAATGCTTTATACTCTTTCTTCATGTGCAGGCCCCCATTTTGGTGAATCATGCCATTCCAAAAAAGGCAAAAGAGGATACAGTTTCATGCTGAGTTTGACATACAAAAATAGTATACAATGGTCATCAATCTGACTGCCCATTTTGCAGTTGTCCCTAACTTGTCTTGTCTTAAAATGCTGGCCTAGGAGTTCTTATATGGTGAAACCTTGTGCTAAATCTGGCTTTGTTTTAGCTGTGCATGTGAGTAGAAAGAAAAGTAGATTTATAAAATATATTTGCACAGAGCACAGTGACACATTAAACATATACATTTATTACAGACAGGCAAGACACAACTACTTGCTAATGGTCATTACATACATATTGTATAATTATTGTTATCTACCTACTTGACAAAAAGCATTTGTTGGATTTCTTTTTTTATTGTAGTGAGAAATATTTACTATCAATGTGATAAACAATCTTTTGTTAAGATTTTTTAAAAGCCCAATTTTAAAACCAAACGCAATGTCAAATGGAAGTCAATTCTAAATAAATTTTCTTTTACTTTAATTCTGTTTCTTATATTTTGAATCAAAAAGGTAGGCTTATGCTTTACTTCAAAGAAATATGATGCACTTAAATATTAAGTAGCTGCAGGTAACACCACACACTGATGTTCACTGATATTTCTAGGAGAAGCTTATCTGGTGTTGTAACAGTAAGTTCTTGTGCCACTGAAATTTTTCTACCACAGACAATATGCAACAAAATATGTAAAAACTTGGAAAAATTCATATTTACAATTAAAACAGCACAATCCAGCATTCAAATGTCAACACCTAATGGAAGAAAAAAATATTTTCATCAATAAATTATAGACATTAGAACATTGAAAAAATTTAGAAGAGAACAGGTCATTCAGGTTAACAAAACTCATCTGTCCTATCCACTTTGTTCATCCATAAAAACCTCACGTCAAGTTTTGAAGGTCCCTGAAGTCCTGCTGTCTGCCCCACTGTTTAGTAGCTTATTCCATGTGTCTGTGGTTCGCTGTGTGAAGAACAACTTCCTAATGATTGTATGAAATTTACCCTTAACAAATTTCCAACTGTGTCCCCATGTTCTTGTTGAATGTAATTTAAAATAACAGTCTTGATCCAATGTACTAATTCCCTTCATAATTTTAAACACTTCAATCATTTCTCTACTTAATCACCTTCTGCTTAAACTGAAAAGGCTCAGCTCTTTTAATCTTCCTTCATAATTCATCCCCTGTTGCCCTAGAATTAGCCTAGTCAGGGTTCTGTGGACTTTTTCTAGCACCTCTATGTTTTTGTTTGTAGCCCAGGGACCCAAACTGTACAGTAGACCACATGAGGCCTCACCAGTGCATTATAAAGCTTGAGCATAACCTCCTTTGACTTGTACTCTACATATTGTGCTATATAAACTAACATTTTGTTAGCTGTCTTAATGGCTTCTGATAATGATGAGTCCACTACAGCCCCTAAATCGTTCTCATGATGCGTACTTTCAATTTTTAGCTCCCCCCCCCATTGTGTATTCAAATCTAACATTTTTACTTCCCGCATGTACATTTAATTACATTCAATTTCTTCTGCCACAAATCTTCCCAACCCTGTATGCTGTCAAAGTCCCTCTGTAATAATTCAACAGATTTTAGATCATCTTTCACTCCACCTAGCTTGGTCTCATCCTCAAACTTAACCAGCTTGTTAGTTATATTCCTATACAAACCATTTATATATATTAAAAACAGAAGTGACCCTAGCACTGACTCCTGTGGTTCAACAGTCTTAACGTCAGCCAATTCTGGTCGAAATCCTCATACCATCACGCTCTGCTTCCTGTATTTTAGCCAATCTAAATAAATTTTCTTTTACTTTAATTCTGTTTCTTATATTTTGAAGCAAAAAGGTAGGCTTATGCTTCACTTCAAAGAAATATGATGCACTTAAATATTAAGTAGCTGCAGGTAACACCACACACTGATGTTCACTGATATTTCTAGGAGAAGCTTATATGGTGTTGTAACAGCAAGTTCTTGTGCCACTGAAATTTTTCTACCACAGACAATATGCAACAAAATATGTAAAAACTTGGAAAAATTCATATTTACAATTAAAACAGCACAATCCAGCATTCAAATGTCAACACCTAATGGAAGAAAAAAATATTTTCATCAATAAATTATAGACATTAGAACATTGAAAAAATTTAGAAGAGAACAGGTCATTCAGGTTAACAAAACTCATCTGTCCTATCCACTTTGTTCATCCATAAAAACCTCACGTCAAGTTTTGAAGGTCCCTGAAGTCCTGCTGTCTGCCCCACTGTTTAGTAGCTTATTCCATGTGTCTGTGGTTCGCTGTGTGAAGAACAACTTCCTAATGATTGTATGAAATTTACCCTTAACAAATTTCCAACTGTGTCCCCATGTTCTTGTTGAATGTAATTTAAAATAACAGTCTTGATCCAATGTACTAATTCCCTTCATAATTTTAAACACTTCAATCATTTCTCTACTTAATCACCTTCTGCTTAAACTGAAAAGGCTCAGCTCTTTTAATCTTCCTTCATAATTCATCCCCTGTTGCCCTAGAATTAGCCTAGTCAGGGTTCTGTGGACTTTTTCTAGCACCTCTATGTTTTTGTTTGTAGCCCAGGGACCCAAACTGTACAGTAGACCACATGAGGCCTCACCAGTGCATTATAAAGCTTGAGCATAACCTCCTTTGACTTGTACTCTACATATTGTGCTATATAAACTAACATTTTGTTAGCTGTCTTAATGGCTTCTGATAATGATGAGTCCACTACAGCCCCTAAATCGTTCTCATGATGCGTACTTTCAATTTTAGCTCCCCCCCCATTGTGTATTCAAATCTAACATTTTTACTTCCCGCATGTACATTTAATTACATTCAATTTCTTCTGCCACAAATCTTCCCAACCCTGTATGCTGTCAAAGTCCCTCTGTAATAATTCAACAGATTTTAGATCATCTTTCACTCCACCTAGCTTGGTCTCATCCTCAAACTTAACCAGCTTGTTAGTTATATTCCTATACAAACCATTTATATATATTAAAAACAGAAGTGACCCTAGCACTGACTCCTGTGGTTCAACAGTCTTAACGTCAGCCAATTCTGGTCGAAATCCTCATACCATCACGCTCTGCTTCCTGTATTTTAGCCAATCTAAATAAATTTTCTTTTACTTTAATTCTGTTTCTTATATTTTGAAGCAAAAAGGTAGGCTTATGCTTCACTTCAAAGAAATATGATGCACTTAAATATTAAGTAGCTGCAGGTAACACCACACACTGATGTTCACTGATATTTCTAGGAGAAGCTTATATGGTGTTGTAACAGCAAGTTCTTGTGCCACTGAAATTTTTCTACCACAGACAATATGCAACAAAATATGTGTGTAATAATTCAACAGATTCTAGATCATCTTTCACTCCACCTAGTCCAATTCTGCATCCATCTACACACAACACCCTGAACTTTTTTTAGTTTGATGCCCAACCTCTCTGGTGAACCTTATCAAATGCTTTCTGAAAGTCACGATAAATAATATCATGTGCACCAGTTTAATTGTATTCTTTTGTTGCTTTCTCATAGAATTCTAGCATGTTAGTAAAAAACGACCTCCATTGCCTGAACCTAACCGTTGACTGTTCGGTAAAACTTCTTGCCATGTGTTGCTCAATCTTTTCTCTGTTAATTTCTTCCATTAATTTACTTGTGATGCACATTAAGCTTACTGGCCTGTAGTTACTTGGATCTGGCCAAACACCCATCCATCCATCCATCCATCCTCTTCCGCTTATCCAAGATCGGGTTGCGGGGGCAGCAACTTGAGCAGAGATGCCCAGACTTCCCTCTCCCCGGCCACTACTTCTAGCCTCTTTTGGGGGAATCCCGAGGTGTTCCCAGGCCAGCCGGGAGACATAGTCCCTCCAGCGTGTCCTGGGTCTTCTCCGGGGCCTCCTCCCGGTTGGACGTGCCCGGAACACCTCACCAGGGAGGCGTCCAGGAGGCATCCTGATCAGATGCCTGAGCCACCTCATCTGACTCCTCTCGATGCGGAGGAGCAGTGGCTCTACTCTGAGCCCCTCCTGGATGACTGAGCTTCTCACCCTATCTTTAAGGGAAAGCCCAGACACCCTGCAGAGGAAACTCATTTCAGCCTCTTGTATTCGCGATCTCGTTCTTTTGGTCACTACCTATAGCTCATGACCATAAGTGAGGGTAGGAACATAGACCGACTGGTAAATTGAGAAGTTTGCCTTACGACTCAGCTCCTTTTTCACCACGACAGACCGATACAGAGCCCGCATCACTGCGGATGCCGCACTGATCCGCCTGTCGATCTCACGCTTCATTCTTTCCTCACTCGTGAACAAGACCCCAAGATACTTGAACTCCTCCACTTGGGGCAGGATCTCGCTCCCAACCCTGAGAGGGCACTCCACCCTTTTCTGGCTGAGGACCATGGTCTCGGATTTGAAGGTGCTGATTCCCATCCCAGCCGCTTCACACTCAACTGCGAACCGATCCAGAGAGAGCTGAAGATCACGGCCTGATGAAGCAAACAGGACAACATCATCTGCAAAAAGCAGTGACCCAATCCTGAGTCCACCAAACCGGACCCCCTCAACACCCTGGCTGTGCCTAGAAATTCTGTCCATAAAAGTTATGAACAGAATCGGTGACAAAGGGCAGCCCTGATGGAGTCCAACTCTCACTGGAAACAGGTTCGACTTACTGCCGGCAATGCGGACCAAGCTCTGACACCGGTTGTACAGGGACTGAACAGCCCTTATCAAGGGGTTCGGTACCCCAGACTCTCAGAGCACCCCCCACAGGATTCCCCGAGGGACACGGTCAAATGGCTTTTCCAAGTCCACAAAACACATGTAGACTGGTTGGGCAAACTCCCATGCACCCTCCAGGACCCTGCTAAGGGTGTAGAGCTGGTCCACTGTTCCACGACCATGAAGAAAACCACACTGTTCCTCCTGAATTCGAGGTTCGACTATCTGATGGACCCTCCTCTCCAGGAACCCCAAATAGACTTTTCCAGGGAGGCTGAGGAGTGTGATCTCTCATTAGTTGGAACACACTCTCCAGTCCCCCTTCTTAAAGAGTGGGACCACCACACCGGTCTGCCAATCCAGAGGCACTGTCCCCGATGTCCATGCAATGTTGCAGAGACGTGTCAACCAAGACAGCCCTACAACATCCAGAGCCTTGAGGAACCCACCCTCTGCTCTGCCACCAAGGAGTTTTTTGACCACCTCGGTGACCTCAATCCCAGAGATGGGGGAGCCCACCTCATTGGAAGGCATGTTAGTGGGATTGAGGAGGTCTTCGAAGTACTCCCCCACCGACCCACAACGTCCCGAGTCGAGGTCAGCAGCACACCATCCCCACCATATACAGTGTTGAGACTGTACTGCTTCCCCCACTGAGACGCCAGATGGTGGACCAGAATCTCCTCGAAGCCATCCGAAAGTCGTTCTCCATGGCCTCCCCAAACTCCTCCCATGCTCGAGCTTTTGCCTCAGCAACCACCAAAGCCGCATTCCGCTTGGCCTGCCGGTACCTATCAGCTGCCTCCAGAGTCCCACAGGACAAAAGGGTCCCGTAGGACTCCTTCTTCAGCTTGACGGCATCCTTCACCACCGGTGTCCACCGGGGATTGCCGCCACGACAGGCACGACCTTACGGCCACAGCTCCGGTCAGCCACCTCAACAATAGAGGCACAGAACATGGCCCATTCGGACTCAATGTCCCCCACCTCCCTCGGGATGTTGTCGAAGTTCTGCCGGAGGTGGGAGTTGAAGCTACTTCTGACAGGGGACTCTGACAGACGTTCCCAGCAGACCCTCACAACACGTTTGGGCCTACCAGGCCTGACCGGCATCCTCCCCCACCATCGAAGCCAACTTACCACCAGGTGGTGATCAGTTGACAGCTCTGCCCCTCTCTTCACCTGAGTGTCCAAGACATGTGGCCACAAATTTGATGACATCGAACTGAGGCCTAGGGTGTCCTGGTGCCAAGTGCACATATGAACACCCCTCTGCTTGAACATGGTGTTCATTATGGACAATCTGTGATGAGCACAGAAGTCCAATAACAAAACACCGCTCGGGTTCAGATCGGGGGGGCCATTCCTCCCAATCATGCCCTTCCTGGTCTCACTGTCATTGCCCACGTGAGCATTGAAGTCTCCCAGCAGTACGAGGGAGTCCCCAGAAGGTATGCCCTCTAGCACCCCCTCCAGGGACTCCAAAAAGGGTGGGTACTCTGAACTGCTGTTCGGCACCTATGCACAAACAACAGTAAGGACCTGTTCCCCCACCCGAAGGTGGAGGGAGGCTACCCTCTCGTCCACTGGGGTAAACCCCAATGAACAGGCTCCAAGTCGGGGTGCAATAAATATGCCCATACCTGCTCGGCACCTCTCACCGGGGGCAACTCCAGAGTGGTAGAGAGTCCAGCCCCTCTCAAGGAAATTGGTTCCAGAGTCCAACCTGTGCGTCAAGGTGAGCCCGACTATATCTACCCGGAACCTCTTGATCTCGCGCACTAGCTCAGGCTCCTTCCCCTTCAGAGAGGTGACATTCCACGTCCCAAGAGCCAGCTTCTGTAGCCGAGGATCAGGCCGCCAAGGTCCCCGCCTTCGGCCACCACCCAACTCACACTGCACCCGACCTCCTTGGCCCCTCCCAAAGGTGGTGAGCTCATGGGAAGGTGGCATAAACACTCTTTTTTTTTTTTTCAGATTTTTGACACATATTTTAGGAAGTCATTGGGCACTGGGGAAATTCCAAGGGAATGGAAAATCCAAATATCATCTGGTTATATAAAAAATGTCTGAACACCCTTTTTATTTAGTTGAAATGCAAAACATTACCAGCACATAATTGTGTTACATTTCAAACCAAATGTTGAAGATTCTTAGTAAATATTTTGTAACAATCAGCACCAAATAGAACAAAACATTATGTAAAACAAATATAGTAAATTAGAAGTCCTGTCTAACCCTAATTTGTATAGAACCCGTTTACACGGTTTTAAGTTTCTGAAGTCATTGTCTGCAAAAATTCACTTGACACTCCAGTTTCCATTTAAAGGATCCGGATCACAAAACCGTTTGCTCTTTCTTGGTACATAATTCAGCGTAAGTGATTTTTATTCAATATCAGTTTACTAAAATCATGCTCTGTCTCTTTTGCAGTGTAAAGTGCAAAAAAACTTTTGTGATCCATTTTTCACGTAAGTGTCTTTGTGTTCTCCATGATGAATCAAATGCAATCGTCAGATTAGGTCCCCCTTAGTGAATTGAGTGTAATCAGCAGAGCATCCTCCTTTTTGAACTGAGCATGGTGATCTGAGTGGGAGGGAGGATTCTTTTTATTGAACTGAGCGCAATCGGCAAACCAAACGCAGCAAACAGGTCACTACCAACCAATGGCAAACCAAACAATGAAAAGACATTGCCACACATATCAAAGTAAGAAGTTGGCCTGAATATAGATGCATTGAGCAATGTACTGGCAATCTGGCCCATCCACATACAAGACTGAACTCCTGAGACAGACTACATGCACGCTAACATGTCTCCCTGGATACTAACAGATCTTCCACAATTCACCACTCACACCCAATTGTGAACATTGCTTTTAAAGCCCCACTTTAGTGTTTGTTAGATAAACACTTCTTGTGACACTTCTATCAAATATATCCTCATTGTGGGGCACTATTTTTCCTGGAGGAATACAAAAAACTATGTTGCCAAAATGGAAACGTGTTGCTTACTCTGTATGAACCACCACACATTATCACTTCCTAAGGAAGTATAACAAAAAAATTATTGGAACAGATTTGCAGTATCAACAGCTCCTTAGCTTTTCTGTCCATTGAAACATCTATTGATAATTCACCAGGACATAGTGCTTACATGTTCAAAATTCATAATCAGCTTTATCATTATATTTGTGGACTACACCCCTGCAAAGGCCAACCTCCACCATATGCCAATCTTTACATTATAGGCTCTCATGAAACAATTAGACAAAAACTTTACAGACTGGAAAATACACATATCTCTCCTCATTTACTTCAAACACTTCAAGATGTCATCGACGTTAACAATGTTTTTACTCAATCATTTAAAAATAAGACAAGTTGAAGAAAAACATAAAAAACACAAACAACAGGCAAACACATTCAAGAAGTTACAATGTATGTCATAACCGATTTCACACAAGACCACCAACATTGTAATGTTCCAGCATTGAACGAAATTACTGTTGTCTTCATTGCACATAGTAGTCATTTACCAGCACAAAGAGATTTAGTCATTTACACCAAACGACAAAACCAAATGCCTTTCCATTTTGAGTCCTACGTCCAATTGTCTATCCTTTGCTTTTTCGACTCCATTATCACAACTGGAGTTCTCTTATTAAAACAGTAAACAAGTAAAACTTAACAATTGTTTGATTGTATTTGCATCATTTGACCATCAGACAAGACTTTAGTCTCATTCATAGTTCTGGAAAACATTTTTCAACAGTATGTGATGTATGAAATATGCAACAAAACTTTCAAGATATGATAGCAATTGTTCATCAGTTTGAAAACCCAGTATGTTTATTACTTTCACATCTAACTGCTGTGCTAAAGAAATTCAAGGAAACACACACACATACTAAGACGATGTTCATCACCCCGATTTAGTTGTTCAGGTCTTTCATGAAAACTTTCTCCATTTAAGAAGGATGGATATGATGCCATTGAATCTTACACTTACTCTATAGAGTTTCAAAAAAGAAACTGGAGAAACACATGTACAGTATCGTCAGCTCCTTATCTTTGCCATCCATGACAGCCTGTATCGATACTTTTCCAGTACATGGTACCTATGTGATCAAAATTCATATTCAAGATTTTCATTATATTGGTGGACTCCACCCCTTTCAATTCCCTTATATTTGAGGATTGGAGGTCTGTGCGTGCCACTAGTATTTTAATAATTTTATTACGTCAGGGTTTCTTTTCTAATGAGAAAATGTAAAGATGCCACCATGCTGTTGTAGGCAATGGCTCTTCTTAGATAGATAGATAGATAGATAGATAGATAGATAGATAGATAGATAGATAGATAGATAGATAGATAGATAGATAGATAGATAGATAGATAGATAGATAGATAGATAGATAGATAGATAGATAGATAGATACTTTATTAATCCCAATGGGAAATTCACATATTCTTGATCATTAATGTAGTGTGTTTACCCACGCGGTGTTTCTGTGTAGTCAGTCATACCAGTAATGCAATGTGTAGCCAATAATTTTTTTCATTGTACTTAAAAGTTATAAGATTTCAAGCAGTGTGTTAATCAGGCAGGTTATATTACTGTGGTATTAAGGAATACAGAACAAGTTTGCTATGGAGAATGCTATTTCTTTGGATATGGATATCTTGGATGAATTGCATCATACACAAATATGCACTCTGCCAAATAAAAGTCACACCAGGTTGAACTTACGATCATTTAGCACAGCACCATTTTTCATGACACTGCGTGCGAAAGACATCCTCTAATCCTTTCTTCCTGCTGAACGATGACTAACAATGTGCTAAATGGTTTCCTCCCTGCATATGTGCGCTGGCTGCTTGGAATTAAAGTCCTATGGGTGAGCTCTTACACAGATTCACTGCAATAAAGGGCTTGTCATGTGCCACTCAGCTGGACAAGGACCTTGTCTTTACTGCCTTACCCTATTACTTTTCTGTGCTGCTGATTGGCTAATGAAAAGCACATTGACCCGAATCAGGGGACAAGGGAACAATCCTCCCAGGGTGCTGTTAGAAGACACTCCACAGCACATACAGAACACTCTGACTGCCAGTAATTTATAAATTTGGATTCTTTTTGTTTGAAATAAAACAGCCCAATTCCTGACAAAAACAGTGTCAACTTTCTTTGTGTTATGCTTACCCCTGGAAAAACAAGCCAAAAAGGTTGATTTTTTTTCAGTGTAACAGAAGCATGTCAATTCCAAAACATCAACATACTGTAAATACCATAGGAAAGATATCTCTGTTATCCATGACTGCACTAATGCAAATTTAGCACACATCCTTCTTGTGATATGTTTTTGAAGCAATCATCATGGCACAGCCTGATATTGCAATCAGGACAGTAGAAGCATGTTTCTTTGTGAAATTTTTTGTGTTGCTTTTACATGGGAGGGTAAAATGTCAGTGCCTGATCCGCACGATCGATGCTACCCATTGGGTTTATTGTAGGCAACTACAGCTCAAGGCTTAGTGATTTTTACATTTCCCCTGACACAAGCATTGGCAGTCACTGCACTGGGAACAGTGCTTAGGAGGTTAATGTCTTTCTTGTCCTTTGACTTGATTGCATTTATTTTGCCCTTTTACCACATGGAAGCTTCACACAACCAAATTCACCAAGCCTATCGCAATGGTTTGGTTGTACAGTGCTGTATGCATTCACATTGTCATCACTATCGCTTGATTCATCTAATGGTTCAGTTCAGTTTTTTCCAAAACTGGCTTTACAGCTTTTTGCTTAATATCATTACTGTATGTGTATTGGTTAAAGGCTCCACCTAACTCATGAATATTGATAAGTTACCACAGAGTTTCTAAATGCATAGAAATATTCATGATTTTCTTGTAACTAGGTGTTATTTTATCAACTAGATGGCAGTAGAATACTGTCTCATGAAAAAGATCCCCCATGCATTATTCGGGGATTCATGATGTACATTGGATCATAGCAGCTTAACCTGTGTGGTGGGGAGGCACCCTAGCCCCCATAGTCAATGAAATGACACTGCTCTTCCTTGTCTTATAATTAGAGCATGCATGAGGCATAATGTCATCACGTTAATGTTAATGTTATTTGAGATGGCTTAAATGAAAGGCACTTTTAAAAAGAAAAAAACTAAACTAAATTTGCCATTAAATCTATTCTTTAATTTATTGGCTTTTATTTTGATTTCAATTTTGGCTTTGGTGCTAACTCTAAAGATTTTCCCTTTTAATTTGGTTGCATCTCTGCGGTTCTATTCAATAAGGGCACACACAAAAAGGTGAGCTTCAAAAGGGCAAGCTCAATTGGGTGCAGCGAATAAAGGCAAATGCAACAAAATTATTACAGAAAATTTATTAGATAAAGGCAATGATTGAAACTATAAAAAGGCGAAAGCAAGAATATTAAAGCATCCAATTAATTAATGCATGAACTTCTAACGAACTATTTCTAAAGCTCTCTATATTTCGTTGTTTTCTGCTCTTACTCATTGTTGTGTTACACTTGAAGCTGTAGATTATGTGCAATGCCACGTAGATATTTTATTATTATCTACTATTATTATCTATCTATTATTATTTAAATTATCTATGAACGCCTTTATTTGCCGCGCTCAATTGAGGTCGCCCTTTTGAAGCTCGCCTTTTTGTGCGCACCCTTATTGAAGGATACCGTCATCCTTGACACTCTATTGTAGCAAACTTTCTGCATAAATTTTGTGCAGTTGATGAGGAAGAAAAAAAGAAATGAATTAACTGCTTAATCTTCTTAATCTGAAACAGGGGAATAGTTCTTTTAAGGATCTTAAGCATCTTTAAAATCATTAGCAGTAGATATGAACTGGGAAAAGAGAGTACTACTCACTGCATTTGGAAAATGTTTTGAATTAGGGAATTAAAAATGTAATAACCAAATTGGAAGTAGAAAATCATTTAGAGGATGTTACGGTCCTGGTGTCAAGATTGAGAATCTTTGAGGAAAAAGCAAAAAGATTAAAAAAACAAACTGTTAATTTCTTGGAAAACGGGATATGAATCAATGGAAAAGTATTTTTCAAGGGGTTTATATTTGTTTTGTGGAGAGGATGTGCATTTGTTAAGCAGTTGTTATAAATTACTGATGAAGTTAGGAAGGGTTATTGAACCTTTGACATTTAAAATGATTAGTCCAGTTACTATTGACTAGTCAAGTATGTCAGTATTATTCATGCTGAATAATTTAATCCATGATGAAGCACTTATCCACTCCTGGGTAGCCAAACATTTTGATTGTTTTTGATTGATCAGATAGTCAAGCTGACAATACAATTCAAGGTAATAAGTCAGACTGTGGATAGGGAACTAGATGGTTTATGGAGTACACTAACCCACAAATGGAAATGAGTGCTGAGGTTTTTCACAAAGAAAAAAATCTCCATAATAAAATATGATGTGCATGCACTGAAATGGCATAACAAGATATGCAAAGAGTTGGAATGTTTGATCAACTATTGTTGGACAGGTTGCACAAACCCAAACTATTAATTGTATGTATTAGTACATTTCTTGGCCTTAGAGGAAATTATTGTGAATTTGAGTCTTTTTAGTTCACAGGGTTCTTAGAATTACCTGCCAAGCAATTAATCAATTACCTGGAGCCACCGTTAACAAAACGTATAATCTATGCACTTGCTCGTCCCGAATCAAGCACTATGGATAGCTACATAACAGAAAATCTAGCTACTGGATCTATCTGCCTATCATCTAGTCCAGCTGTAGTTGTGTTTTTCTTTGAGATGAAAACATCCATCCATCCATTTTCCAACCTCTGCTGGATCCCAGCCAACACAGGGCACAAGGCAGGAACCAATCCCAGGCAGGGTGCCAACCCACCACAGGACACACACAAACTGGCTCAGCAAATAAAAATCACAGTTAAGAATAACCACACTTCTTTTAAATCAAATAATACAGTATACACAATAATTTTTACTAAGGTCAGTCTAAGAAATGCATATAATCTCACTTGAATTAGAGAAGGACACAAGTGGGAAAATATGCAGTTTTATTATTTAATTTCAATGTGTTTAAATTTGTTCTGCCATGCCCCTTGTACTTTGTGGGTGGAGTCCCAAGAGGCAGGGCCACAAGTTAGTCTCTGTTGAGGGACTCCTTCCAGCCCTATGGAATAAGAAATTCTGTGAATAAATTCTCCTTTTATGAAGATTTTTCATTGCCATGCTCTGTACTAGTCAGAAGTTGACGAACATCTATCTAGGTTTTGTGTGTATTCTCAGACATTTCAGAGTATATTTATGATAAGTGTTAAGTGCATTTTAGCTTGTTGTGGGGCCAAGTCAGCCACTCAAGTAGAAGCTAGGCTGCCTTTTTGTGCATGTCCTTTAGGCACACTGGTGGGATTCAGGTCTGCTTCGATAGCTGTTTTTGATGGCCTCACAGTTCTTTGGCTATTTTGTGTGAGTGGATCCAAACATATTTGGCTCGGTGTGAGTAACAATATGACCTGTGAATGAAAAGTCTCTATGAATGTACCAGTGAAAGAGTTAAGATTTATTGTATTTCTGAGACCTATTAGGATTTGATTTCTGTTAGGGTTCTGGCCTGTTTTCTGTGTTTTTTTTTAAAGGCCTCACCCATTTTGTGTTAGTAGAGTCACAGAATTTAGAGCACAAAGGCTCACATGGTGCAACTAGAGGTGGCAACCACCTGTGTAATGTAATAGAACAAATTAATTTCTGTAGATCTTTAGTGTTTGAAACTCATTTGGGAATGAGTTGTAATTATTTAATTCTTCCCATTTACTATTTACAAATCACGGGTCCATGTGGCTACAGTCATTGTGTCTGTAATATCACCAGAACGGCTGAGGTGCAAGTCGAGATTATGCTTCACCTCTAGTGTTAGTTTCAATTCTAGATAGGAAGTACTACGTTCCTTCAGTTTCAATCTATTATTTCCCTTTAGCTTTGATTTTTGGTTGGCCCCAGTGCTTCAGCTGCTTGATATATTTTTGATCTCCCAGTTTTGACCTTGCCTGGTGCTGACTATGATTCTGGTTCATGTTATTATCTTTTGGTCCTTTCATTGCTCACTGCAAATCCACAGACTATGTCTCATCACACCTAGCCTTTAGAACAGAGTTTTGTGAGCAAGTTGAAAAATGAATTTATCATTGTAGAGACAATCCTAGTAAACCTGTTATTCCCAGTCTTTTCATTAACACTAGTGTAATTTGAGGAATGTACATAAATGTAATTACTAATTAGCAGGAGCGTGGCACAGAATGTTGTCACTTAAGAGTAATTGGAACTCAATTTGAATTTTAGCCTGGCAGTCGTCTTTTAGTTCTTTTTAAATTTCGCAGCTCAGAATGGTACAGTTAGGTTGACTGGCAAATCAAAAATAGCCAAGTGTGTGTAAGCATGGTGAACATTGGACTGGGGTTCCACCAAGTGGGAGTTTTTTTTATATACAGTCATATGAAAAAGTTTGGGAACCCCTCTCAGCCTGCATAATAATTTACTCTACTTTCAACAAAAAAGATAACAGTGGTTTACCTTTCATTTCCTAGGAACATCTGAGTACTGGGATGTTTTCTGAACAAAGATTTTTAGTGAAGCAGTATTTAGTTGTATGAAATTAAATCAAATGTGAAATACTGGCTGTGCAAAAATTTGGGTCCCCTTGTAATTTTGCTGAATTGAATGCATGTCACTGCTCAATACTGATTACTTGCAACACCAAATTGGTTGGATTAGCTCGTTAAGCCTTGAACTTCATAGACAGGTGTGTCCAATCATGAGAAAAGGTATTTAAGGTGGTCAATTGCAAGTTGTGCTTCCCTTTGACTCTCCTCTGAAGAGTGACAGCATGGGATCCTCAAAGCAACTCTCAAAAGATCTGAAAACAAAGATTGTTGAGTCTCATGGTTTAGGGGAAGGCCACAAAAAGCTATCTCAGAGGTTTAAACTGTCAGTTTCAACTGTAAGGAATGTAATCAGGAAATGGAAGGCCACAGACACAGTTGCTATTAAACCCAGGTCTGGCAGGCCAAGAAAAATACAGCAGTTGCATATGCACAGGATTGTGAAAATGGTTACAGACAACCCACAGATCACCTCCAAAGACCTGCAAGAACATCTTGCTGCAGATGGTGTATCTGTACATCGTTCTACAATTCAGTGCAATTTGCACAAAGAACATCTGTATGGCAGGGTGATGAGAAAGACGCCCTTTCTGCACTCACGCCAAAAAAAGAGTCGCTTTTTGTATGCAAATGCTCATTTAGACAAGCCAGATTAATTTTGGAACAAAGTGCTTTGGACTGATGAGACAAAAATTGAGTTATTTGGTCATAACAAAAAGCGCCTTGCATGGTGGAAGAAGAACACCGCATTCCAAGAAAAACTCCTGGTACCTACTGTCAAATTTGGTGGAGGTTCCATCATGCTGTGGGGCTGTGTGGCTAGTTCAGGGACTGGGGCCCTTGTTAAACTCGAGGGTTGGATGAATTCAACCCAATATCAACAAATTCTTCAGGATAATGTTCAAGCATCAGTCACAAAGTTGAAGTTATGCAGGGGTTGGATATTCCAACAAGACAATGACCCAAAAAACAGTTCGAAATCTACAAAGGCATTCGTGCAGAGGGAGAAGTACAATGTTCTGGAATGGCCGTCACAGTCCCGACTTGAATATAATCGAAAATCTGTGGGATGATTTGAAGCAGGCTGTCCATGCTCGGCAACCATAAAAATGAACTAAACTGGAGAGATTTTGTATGGAAGAATGGTCAAAAATACCTCCATCCAGAATCCAGACACTCATCAAAGGCTATAGGAGGCGTCTAGAGGCTGTTATATTTGCAAAAGGAGGCTCAACTAAGTATTGATGTAATATCTCTGTTGGGGGGCCCAAATTTATGCACCGGTCAAATTTTGTTATGATGCATATTGCATATTTTCTGTTAATCCAATAAACTTAATGTCACGGCTGAAATACTACTGTTTCCATAAGGCAGGTCATATATTAAAAGGAAGTTGCTACTTTGAAAGCTCAGGCAATGATAAACAAAAATCCAAAGAATTAAGAGGGGTTCCCAAACTTTTTCACATGACTGTATTTAAGCACCTAAAGATGCTGTAATCTTGGAATGCAGTGGGAAAATGGATAAAATGATAAAAGTCAATGTTTACATAGTTGGGGCCCCAATCCACAAAGCACCATCATTATTCTTGTAGACTTTTCAAAGCTGGCAGTGGTAGGAGCAGATTTGGCCAGAGATATAGTGCATAAAGCTGCCTTTTAGTCTCCAAAAGAAATAAAACATGCTTGGCTCGAGTGTCCAGGGACTAATTAAGTCGAGTTTGTATTATTATAGTGAGCAAACTTTGAAGTTCACCACTCCAGCATTGTAAAACTGAGTAGCTGGTGTCATTCTTTCAGTACATAGCACATTGTAAAGTAAAAACCAAAAAGTCTCCAACGTCATCTATTGCTGGCACTGATGTTACAGTATCTGACAAATTTATTCGTTTATTCCAAGTTTTATTCTGGTTTTGACACAGATGTTTACTAACCTTTTTTTAACTTAATGTTTTTATGCCATCAGTTCCCCTCTATTTGCTGTGTTGCTTTTTCCCATTTGTTTTTATTCCGTTATGTCCTACATGTACAACTTTGGTTACTTTTATAATGTGCTGCACACTGTATAAAAAGTTTGTTACTTTTTAAGATATGGTTGGTCAAATACCTCAACTAATTTAAACTCTGTATTCCCAACACTTGGTAGGAGAACTGAAATGGAGCAGGACTACTTTTGTGAAATGTTTATCCTGTGTTTAGAAAGGGGGATTACTCAAAAATTAAACAATTAACCACCATTCTTGCATCAAGTGGCTAGTAAAAAATAAGCCATCATCTCATGCTATAAATTGCATGTCAATGTTTTTGGATAGCCAGAAAGAAAAATCTACATTTCCTATAGTGATGAAATTAAATGAGGCTAATGCAGAAGCAAATACAGTTGTACATTAATACATATACAACTTTTGCATTGAACTTTATCTGTACTTTATGTCTAATTGTTCGGTGAAGTGTTTTGTGACAGAGTCTGACTATAAAAGATGCTATTTGTGTAATTGTGACAGATGATGTAGGAGCACATAATGTTCTTTTCTTGCTCCTTTTACTGCTCTGAACAACAAAAAATTGTGCATCTGGAAAATAGATAGTAAGCACTGATAGGATGATTAAAAATTATAATCCTTAAATGAAAAATTGGATCAGTTTTAATATAGAAAAAAAAACAATGTCTACCCTTTATTTTATTTTGATTGTGGTGAGGTTTTGCTACTGGCTCATAGATCCAGAAACCTGGATTCAAATCCCCCTCTTGTCATTATAGGTGAGATTTACATTATTTTCATATGTGCCCATATACAGGTATGCTGGATTCTACACAACCTAAAGGGACACTGGATTGGTTAGATGGCAACTCCAAATTAGCCAAATCCCCATACATGACAATATACCCAAAAAGTGGCTTTACACACATCTAAGGCTAATTCTGACCAGATATGCTACAGTATAAATACAGCTCTATATAGGAGTAGATCAAACAATCACTCAGGCCATTTACTCAATTACTGTTATGCTCTTGAGACTTGAGACATCATGCATCAAAAACCTCCTTTGAATAGAAAATGAGACACAAAAAAAGAATTAAATTAAAAGAGCAAGTCTTTTATCAACATAAAGATCAATATCATAGTTCTATAAGAATTAAACCAAGACATGATTTCCTTTTGGAGCCTTTATAATGAAGCAAAGCATTATTATGAGTTATGAGTTAACATATGACTATCTTCAGCAACCAAGCCCACAGGATGTTGACTCATGCATGTACAACACACCAGAAACACACAATATCGCCAGCATCTGAGCCTAACTTGGTGATGGGATTATGTCTTCCAAACAAAACACACTAGCGAGACAGTACTTCCTAAAAATAATAAATAAAAATACAGTACTTCCTAAAAATAATAAATAAAAATAATCCATATCACACAAATACTTGTAATTAGCCTTACAGACCCAAATATTGTCCCAAGAATTTACCATTAAATTGCCAAATGTATGAACAAAGCTGTGTCAAGCACCCCAGGAGAGTCAACCCTTTAATTTTCCAGATCACAAATTACATAAATTGTCACGGTGTTCTCACATATACTGACATACAGTGTATCAAATCAAATCAAAATTGTATCATAAAAGTATTTAAAAAATGACTTCACACAGGGGGCACAAGCAACTTGTTTTTTTTTTGAGATAGAGTCTGTAAAATGAATCTGAAATAAGGCAGCTTCTTGTCATCTACGTCAAGAATAAAACTGGAGGGTCTGGTTGCCATCGGGTATAGGACTCTCCTATCCAACTTCCAGCACGTGATTTCTATTAGTGATGGAAGCAGCTATAATGTGACTGGGGAAAGTGCATTTATTTGAAGTAGATCTTTTTCCAATTTTTCAGAACAGTGAAAACTGTAGAAACCCTACAGTATGTCTTTGAATCATGCTTTTCTCTTAACTCTGCCATTTATCTATTAGCACTTTTTTTAATTAAACAACATTGAAAGAATACAAACATTACAATAACTTACCTTGTCCAGTTTTCCTGTTTACACAATAAAAGTATGAATTTTTAAATTTGTGAAAAAAATCTTGACTACCAAAAATAGGTTTATTAATTTACATTTTTATTAATACACATCAATAAAAAAGAGCCACAGTGAACAATTCGTACAAAACATTTTAACACTGACATTAAACCTTAGGATTTTTTTTAATGAAAACCATTCTAATCACATCAAACTGTGTGTGTGTAACCAAACACTGAAACATACAATTGAACCTTTTGGGGAAATAACAATTTAAAGCAGGTGTTGGTAAATTCCATATCCTCCAACTGCATTACCACCAACACTATGGTATGGTATGCCACTCAGCACGGCCATTGCATTTGCCATTGCCAGGCAACCTCAATTACTTACAGGTCACATTAACTTGTTTTGTTTTGTTTTGTTTTGTTCTGTCTACACTTGTAGTCTAAAGGTTTTTTTTCTTTATAATCTTGGGTTTATGGCCTTTGCTTAGGACTTTCAGATTTGTTATCTGATTAATCTTCTTGCCCTTGGTAAAACACTGTGTTTCTTCAAAACTTGTCAGCCCATTTTATTTTGGAATTAACAGCTACTAACCTTTACTATTATGCCACTATCTCCATATCTTCTAGACACCCATTTCACTAAATCTAAGTTCCTATGTTTAGAGCTTTTCATATACAAATACTGCAAAAAGTACATTATGTTCTAGTCTATGTTCCTTCCATTAAATCTGTTTTATCTTACAGTATGAACCAATCAAAAGTAATAGAAATATAGATAGGAGACAGAAAATAAAAGCTGTTCAGATGTTAATTTGTTTAAGCTAAAACCTGCCAATATCTGTCACTGACAAATGGAAGGCGGTGCAGTGGCTATGATAGAAGAGTAGCATGACAGTCACTCGTCCCGTCTCTGCTGTAATGTTCAGTAAATTCACCCTTTTCTATATTTACTGTATTTCTCTTAATTTAAAGTCCCTTTGAATGACTAGCAGCATAAGCAGGTACAAAATAACTTATTGAAATCTTAACAGTTATCTTTCTTTATCTCGCTTTCTTTCTATTTTTTGACAACACTGAATTTGACTTTACAATACAACATAGAAGAATAATAACAAAGCATTTAAAAATGAGTAACTCTGGATTGTAAATCTAGATAACATTTCTTCTTTAGGCTATCCTAAAGGTCAAATTGACATGACAACACTGAACAACATTTCCATTTATCTTTTTTAGCATCATATTGCTAATAAATACAGTGTTACCTTTTCACCTCTGCAATGTGGGCATACAAAACAGCAGCTAAATAAAGCAGTACACAAACACTAATGATAGACCATTGCATGAGCCCGCTGGTGATGCATATTACCCTTTTTTGTTTCCTCAGTAGACTGGGAGGAAATGAAGAAAGCTGAACAGCATGGTAAACTGAAGATAGCAAGTTAGTTTCACACTTGCTTTTTAGTTCCTATATTTGGTCATAAAGCAAATTAACTGCTAACTGGGAGAATTGCCCTTGTTTTACTCACCATCACTTCTCATAATGCTCTCACCCAATAGGTTATTCTTTTAAAATATACATTAAAAGAACGATTCTGCAGCACGGTATTCTGCTGTGTAAATGAATTAACAACTGAAATTAACCATAAGCTGAATGTTGAATAAATTGTGTTTAGATGAGATCCTTCATTCAGATGAGTTAGGGGGCTGTCATTCCTCTTGAGCTTCTCTTTCTTACAAGTACAGTACTAATAAATTAATATTTCAGTCCATATTCCATTTTTTATTTTTAATGTATATTATTGTTACATCTTCAAAAACTGTCATTTTTATCCTTCTTTACGCACTGAAGACTCCAGTAGTTGACCAACGTCTTGCTTCATCTGCAGGACATCTGTTCGTATCAGTATCCATCACCTATCAAATATGTACACAATCATTTTACAAATGCAGTCAGCTCCTCACCTTAGTACTAACATCCTCAAGCTGGGAATCGCTTGCATGTATCTAAAGATGACACTATGGTTCCTTTAGACTTTAATTGTGATGAGCTGGTAGCTTGGTCTGTTACCTTGTACGACTTTTTGCTACACTTGAAAGCAGATCTAACCCTGGATCTGAACTCCTCTGATATGTAGTAGTAAATAAAAGGATCAAGGCAGCTGTTGAAGGAGCTGACAGCCAGGCTAAGCATATAAATATAGTACAAATAGTCACTGTTTTCATGTTCACTCTTATCTGAATAGTGAAGGATAAGAATAATGTTGCT
Organism: Erpetoichthys calabaricus; assembly: GCF_900747795.2. Taxonomy (NCBI): domain Eukaryota; kingdom Metazoa; phylum Chordata; class Cladistia; order Polypteriformes; family Polypteridae; genus Erpetoichthys; species Erpetoichthys calabaricus. The sequence continues at coordinate 11,158,158 of NC_041404.2, forward strand.
GGGGGCAAAACACACAACAAACACCACCAGCACTAAAGCTGTAACCTTGGCTGCAAATACATATTTTTTTTGATTCCTGATTAAAGTTTGGAGAACTGAACCATAACAGAACAACATGATACACAAGGGCAGAACAAATCCCACAACAAAAATGCTTATGAAGTAAGGAAGCAAGAACACTTTTCCATTATTTGATAAGGCATCATGACAAGTGGTGATCTTCATATTGGTGATACTGTAGGTCTGTGTTATTATACAAAATGGGATCACAGAACCAATCACAGCAACCCACAGCACAAGGCAGACATAGCCAGCCATTTTCTGGCTTCTGAAAACTTTAGATGCAAATGGATGGACAAGGGCAATGTATCTGTCAATGCTGATGCACGTTAGACAAAGAACTGAAGCATACATGTTTCCATAAAAAGAAGCAGTGACCAGCCGGCACATGAGTTCTCCAAAGATCCAGTTGTTCCCTGAGAAGTGATAAATAATCTTAAATGGCAGCATCAGGATCAGAAGGATGTCAGCAACTGTCAGACTGACCAGGAAAGTGGTCGATGGCATCCTTTTGGTTTTTCTTACTAGGATCCATAGAGCCAAGATGTTGGCAGGCAATCCAGAAATGAAAACGATGAGGTACAGAGAAGGAATTAACACTGTGGTGTATTTCGAAGTCAGAGATTGCACTGTAGTGTTGCCCACAGTTGTATCGTTGCAGTTCTCAGTTACTCTAAAGGTGCGAGCTCCTTAAATGAGAAAGAAGATAAAAAGAAAAGGGTAAGCAAAACAAAAAGTAATATAGCATAGATAAGTTTTTTTAATCAAATAAAGAGCCTCGAGTGGAGTTTTGGCATATTGGCTGAGGTGGGCATCATAAAAAGTAACCATAAAAAAAAATTATATTTTTTTAGAGTCACAACCATACTAGATAGAGCAGAGGGGTGGCTTTGAGGCTGGGGATCTGCACTGGTAATCTGAAGGTTGCCGGTTCAAATCCTGTAAAAATGCCACAAGTGTCTCTACTCCGTTGGGCTATTGAGCAAGGCCCTTAACCTGCAATTGCTTTGTCCTGGGCATGATGTTAATCTGCAAGCAGGTCCTCCAATTTACAGGGAAAAACTTGGGGGTTGGTGGCAGAATCAGCACACCTTCCACTGTATAAACCTTACACTGCTTCGGTTTGGTGCCGAGTTGTCACCCACTGCACTCGGGTCCCAATCCAGGTGGTTCGGTGTGTGGTGGGCATGGCAATGCGCTATCAGCACATGCTCCCAACAACCATACTGCTATATATTTACATCATAATCCCAAGTCAAAAATCAAATTATTTGTAATATGAACTTACAATATAAACTAAATGTTCAAAGACATACAGGTTAGGTGCATTGGTGATTCTAAATTGTCCCTAGTGTGCGCTTGGTGTGTGGGTGTACCCTGCGGTGGGCTTGCGCCCTGCCTGGGATTTGTTCCTGCCTTGCACTCTGTGCTGGCTGGAGCTGTGACCCTGTGTTAGGATTTAGTGGGTTGGACAATGACTGATTGACGTACATTAACACAAAACTTTGAAATTACAAAGAAATACACAATTACTGTGAACAATATTTAAATAATACAAAACTTTGTTTATTTACTTTTTGTATTTGTAGCAAAATGAGTACAGTACTGTCTTATTTTTTAAGCAGAATGTATGCATGGTGTTAACATTTAAGTACATTCTGGAACTGGGTTAATCATTTTGATAGCTGGAACTATCAGCTAACAGTAGGAGTTCAAATGTTTTGGTTTTTAATTTTTTTACAATATCAAAGAGACGGATCTCATTTTTGCTTACTAAATATTTTTTAACAGCGACATGTGCAAGCATGTTTGTACAAGTGGAAAATTTAGTCATAAACCACAGACGCATGCACACTGCCATTTCAATAGCTTGGACTCATTGTTGAGGATCTGTTTTCTGGTGGGAGCTGCTATTGGGTGTATAGAAGAGGAAAACAAAATCTGCAGGGGTTCCAAGCCCCAAGGGTGTCCATCATGCCACCCTAATGTAAAAAATAAGAGCAACTCCCATCAGTTTATAAACGAGCTCAACCATAAGCTGAAACAGATGTCTTGCTTCTAGAAGAGGCAGAAAATTCATCACACTCTTAGCATTACCTGTAATATAATGAGTACAAGGATATTCATTCTATTCTAGGTCAAATTATGAATCAATTGGAAGAGTTCCACAACTTTAGAAATGGCTCTATAAAAATAATTAAGCAGAGCTCTTCTCCTCAAAGCCTGATGTAAGCCGCTTGTATTCTGTAGCTGCAGGCCCACAAGCCAAGAGGAGGTACACATGTAGGAACAAAGCAAGTACATCCACAGTATTTGTCTCCATTTGGAATCCCAAAATACACGAAGGTTTTGAGGTAATAAAAATAAATAGCATTCTGTAATGATATGATCAACCCTGAGGACAGTGGCAAAGTTCTAAGAGGAGATTCCAGTCCCTATATTAAGTAATAAACTAAAGTCAAAATGTAGTATAGTAATCTGTCACTGAGAATTGTGGTCAACATCATATTGTAGGTCCAGCACATGATTACGTGAATCCCACACCTAAGAAAAAAAGGGAGAGGGAGGTCAGGGTCTTCTTTGAGGCAAGGAACTTTTTAACTAGTCGATATCCCCTGTGTGGCTGGGGGATGCTAGGGTACAGTAGTCCCACTTACATAATATGCCTTGTGTGTCCTTTATTCATGGCAACAATAGGCAATAAGAAGCATTTGGTTCTTTAAGTGGAAGCAAGAAACTGTTCAGTCCAAAGAAGGAGTGCTTTGTTAATTTTGAGACCCTTCAAGGGACTTTGGCAAATATTCAAAAGTCAAGCTTAGCCTGAAGTTGGAATATCTGCTCCCTACCAGAAGTAGTGGTTAGCAAGTTTCCATTGAAATGGAAGTTGAGCAGGTAGTCAGGGATTAGAGATAAGTGGGAAAATGGTTTAGACATTTGAGAACAAACTTTGTGCATACATCTATGAGTTGTCAAAGGAGGCTGGGCGTCAGACCCGGCCGGGATGCCTGGAAGGACCAGGTGAGTCGGGTGCAGGAGCAGGACGAAGCTCCTGGAGAGAGAGAAGGAGGCACCTGGAGTTCATCCGGGTGAGGATAAAAGTGGCCGCCTCCCGCCTATCAATGAGCTGGAGTTGGGAGCAGGACGAAGCTCCTGGAGAGAGAGAAGGAGGCCCAGGGACAGTGAGAGAAAGGCCCAGGAGAAAGGTGACTGGAGCTAGTGGCACAGTGTGTTGTGCGGGACAGTGTTGTGTTGGAGAAAAGAGCAGAAAATAAAGCATGTCTTTTATAAAGATGCGGTGTCTATCTGATGGTTTCCGGGCAAATATCACAGAGTCCTCACACACTCAAATGAAAATAAAAATAGTTGTAATGTTTTGGGCCTGGGGAAACATAGTGGACAACACAAACAAAAGTACACCATCCTTTAAGCCATTCAGTTATTTATAAAAACAGAATAGGCTCCAGTTAGATTTGGCCCATTTGAAATGCTATCTTCTTTATACTAAACACATTCAGATTTTGCTTGCACAGTAGTTATTTTTGCTGCCTTTCCCCACTTATTCTGATTTTCTCTTACACCCCAAAGACATGCAGGTTGGGTTGATTATAAACTCCAAATTGGGTGTGAGGATGTCAGTTTGCCTATTGCCCTGATTTCTGCCCAGTGTTAGTGGCACACATTCTGCCCACTTGGGTTTCTATAGTGGGCACGCTGCATATGGAATATATTGTAGATTGGCAGATGGACCAGGCTGAGCCTCTGCCCACTCCACTTTCAGCCATACTGGGATAACGGGCTAAAGAAATGGGTGCAGAAGGTCACTGATGGTGTCTCTCTTGCAGTACGCTACATTACTGACTCATATATCTTCTTCTTTAGATACCTTTAAATGAGGTCACACAGGATATGTAATTGAATGGTAGTCCAGAAGTTACTAAGACTGCATCATTTCTACAGTGACTGGGGTTTGAATACCAGTACAGTCTTCCTGGGCTTTGCATTTTCTTCCCTCCCCATCTGGTTCCCTCCCAGATCACAAATATGTGGATTGAGTACTTTTGTAATTTTACAGTGGACCTTTATTAGTGTGTGTGTGGATTTATGTGCCCTAGGATGGCCTGGTATCTCACCCCGGGATTGGTTCCTGCAATGCATTTCATAATTGAATATGTAGGTTCAGTAAGTCAATGAAGTAATGTTCATGTATTGTACACTGCAACTATATAAACACTATGCTGGCCAGTGCAATCCCTGGTGTCACTTCACACTGATAGTATAGTACACTTAGGTGTCCTCATTCTACCTGTTTTAATCTACCCTGGTCTTGGTATAACCAATTCATTTAATCCTTTCTATCTAGTACTAGCAAAATACACATGCTTTGCAGCAGAGAAATAGTGTGTTAAAGAAGTTATGAAAAAGAAAACATTTTAAAAATAACGTAACATGATTGTCAGTGTAATTGTCGTAGGCTTATTTTAGTATTGAGAGTGAATTTGATGATTGTGAAGAGTTTAATTTATGATTGTAAATGCTGTGTATGAGAAATGCACATTTTAGGATGTAAGGATCTCTTTGTAAAAGACATCTGCAGTTCTTCCCTCAGGCTGTAAAATGACCAAGCTGTCTGCTGAGCTTACTCTTCAGCATGCACAGTTGGCCATGTGAGAAGCCATCTTGTGTCAAGTCAATGTCAACCTTTTTTAGAGTCTGGCCCTGTGACTTATTTATTGTCATAGCGAAGCAGACCGTTACTGGAAATTGGAGGTGCTTGAATTGGAATCAGTATGGGTGAGTTTTAGAGGTAGACTGAAAGAAGAATGAGCAGTCCTTCTACCCTTGAAGCGTTGGAGTAAAGAAGATGGGAGCAGTGAGCACGACGAACAGCTGAGGAAAGTAAGGAAGCGAGTGAGGAGGCACATGAGTGCAGGATGACGTTAATGTATATAGGCCATGTGGTAGGTGAGTGGTCAGCGGCCGTGCAGAAAAAAGGAAGGGGGACCAGGGGCGGCCCTTGTGCGTCTCTGCCGTGAAATAAATCCTCTGTTAATGGAAATAAGGAATGAAACCGCCAAAAGGAGAGAGTTTCAAAAGTTCCTTACGGCATAATGGTGAGAACCGCCAAAAACAAGACGTTATTTTTGAAAGTTTGTTACGGGGCACGGCATGAAATGAAACATACTTAACGTTTGTAAGTACAGTGTAAAGGATGAGCATAGGAAATTTGGGCTTTCCTATGTATATTGGAAGTTGTAGAAATAGTGAGGAGGAGTTTCCCCTATCTATATATACAGATTAGGGGGTACACCCGCTTCCCCCCTTGGGTGTTGCAATAGGACTTGAAACATACCTAACTTTTCTAAGTACACTGCAAGGAATGAGCATGCAAAATTCCAGCTTCCCAACAATATTGAAAGTGGGAGAATTAGTGTATAGATTACTTTTTCCAGGAAAAAGCATCCCATCCAGAAGTCTAGTCTGTTCTGCTCTCTTCATTTCTAGTTATGATCTCTTTCCCAGCTCCTGCAGTAAGACACTTATGGAAGCCTGCAGAACTGATCTGTGCTTACTGCTAATTCCTACAAGTACCATTTTTCCATTTTGAATGTACTTGCTGTCTCATGTTATTATGAGGACCCTCACTGAAGTTCTTCTTTTGGCATGAGATCACTGCCCTTCATTTTACTTTGACTTCTTCGAGATGAATGAGTCACATTATACGTAGCTGGTATGCTGAAAATTGCCTTTTGCTCCAGCGACATGGGAGTGGTCATTAGTCGAATGGTCGTAAGACGCATATATCGTAAGTCAACAACTACCTGATACTTTGGTTCCCTCCCACACACCCAAGACATGCAGGTTAGGTGGGTTGGTAATGCTAAATTAGCACTTGGTATATGCGTGTGTATGTGTGTGCATGTCTGTATCTGTGATGGACTGTCTCCCTGTCCAGTAGTGTGTACTATATGTGTGTGCATGTCTGTATCTGTGATGGACTGTCTCCCTGTCCAGTATTATCTAGGAGGTTTTGCTGGTTAAGAACTGAACTAACAACCATGTAATTTCAAACTTATTATCTCAATTTTTATGCTACAAGTCCTTGAGTGACCACTTTTAGAAGACACACTGAGCAGAAAATGAACAGCAAGTAGGCAACCAAATTGTGCTACATACCTCTGGTATTAATTTATCAAACATTTTCAGCATTCAGCATAATGAGCCAAAGCCACTATGGTGTACATATTTTTTTCATGTGATGCTGATCTGTGGTTGCCATAGGCTTTATTATCTGGTTGCAAGTGGTTGCCATAGGGTTATTATCTGGTTGCAAGTGGCACTTGTTTGATCTTCATCATGCACCTAATGCTACTGATGCTATTTTGAATATTGACCTGCAAGACTGACTGATAATACAAAAAAATTAAATGTTGTTAAAGAGTCAGAACCCAGCCACATTTTTTAACATTATTTTACCAGAACTTAAAGTACAAATGTTCACAAATTGTCTTTAGCGGTGGGTACCAAGAGATTATATTCATAAGAAAAATAAAAAGCAGTGGACATTCTTTCATGGAAAACACGGATGTTGGGAAAACAGGTATTTCTTGACGAGTCTTCAAAAGGTTGCGTACACATGCTGAAGTACACTTCAGATGCCTCATTTCACATAACAAGGTTAATAACCGTAAAAGAGAACTTTTTTTTAGAACTGCTTGGTGCAGCCACTTTCAGATTCTAAAGTGACTCTTTATCTGTTATTACAATGATGACTTCTCCCTGGTCAAGGTTACTGGATGTTGGAATCTTTGGGCATAAAGGCAGAATGTAACTTCATCGAGGCCACTCCCAAACATGTCCACAGACACATGCCCATTTTAGCCAGAACATAGATCTATTCTAATTCAGTGTTATTCTGGCATCATCTGCTATAAGGTACCAACCAACCCTGGATTGGACACACTATTTTAGTTTAAGGATAAAGTAAATTGTCTAGCTTCAATGATGAAATTTCTAACACATGGATGCAGTGTCATCTCAAGAGGATAACGGTACAACGCCATCCATCTCTTAGTGCCTTGCCTTGACTTCTGAGGCAAAAAAGAATGTCATCAATGGATGACCATAAGCTAAAATCTTAGATTTTAAGTAAGTGGACAACAAAAGAAGAGACTGCAGCTTGGTTTAAGTTTGCACTAGGGAGCAGTGAAGTGTTACATGTTCATCGGACATTTTCTGTGCAGAAATTCATTGCTTTTGTAGTTGCACCATCAATATCAATATTGGCTTGAGTGGACAGCTACATGGCTACAGAAGGTGGAAATGTATAAAGACTTGATTAAGAGGGGCATAATGAAAATCAGCTCTCTGCTTCTAGTGCTCCAAAGCAGTAGTCATTTCAGCCAGATTTCATGTGTTCCACAGTGGCTGTTTAAAAACAGCAGTCTAAATTCCACGAGAAATATCAAGAAAGACTGAAAAGTCTTGCAATTCTGTCTATTGAACGGGAGTTTGCACATCAATTGAGTTTTGTGGATGCAATTAATGAATTTGAAACTGAAAGTTAGGATGTTGATTATATAGAATTAAGTGCAGTACCTTAAGTGCAGTTATTAAGTGCAGAACCTGTAATTTCCAATATTTGTTTTACATGCTGTTAAAATGATAATTTTGTTGCATTTGGTTTGCAATGGTACTAAACACAAGCTGATATTCTTTTGGATTTGGCTTGAAATGCAAAAAAATACATAATTTTGCATTTGAGTTGAAATGCTACATGATATGTGTTGGTAACGTATTGCATTTGCTTTGTATTATTATACAGATGTGGACAAATTTGTTGGTACCCTTACAGCTCATTGAAAAAGTGCTACTGTATATGCCTCCTGAAAAGTGATTACATGAAAACCAGTTGTCCCATGTATGCCTACATGCCTCTGATGTCATCAAGTAAAGAAAATAAGTGTGAAAAGGGATAAATTATTGCTTATTCTATAAAATTATCCTAAAATGGTCTGGACACACTTGTTGGTACCCATAGTGATCATAAATAATTGGATTAGAGGGATTTTTCAAACTAGCTGTTTTCTTTAATTATGTGTCTCCATTCGTGCACTCAGTCATTCAGCCTATTTAACACTAGAATCCCTGAACCCTACGAAAAAACTTGCATTCCTGGCCCACCTTAAATTCCTTCACACCTCTCCATCAGCATTTTTTGTTTTGTAAATGTGTCGATCAGCACAAGCAGCAAGCAGCCTGCTCTACCATTCCCCCACCGCAGCAGAAAGGACAAAAATTTCTCCCAGCTCAAGTCATGTTTCTCTGGGAGTGAGGTGCCCTGGAGCTGTATTGGGTAAATAATATATCGATCGTTATTTGGAACACATATATTTCATGTGTGTTCCATGTCTACAATGATCTGTGTAAATGTAAGATGACAGGAAATATTGAACACATAACTAGAATAGAAACTTTTTTCATGTTCTACTAATAATATGCCAGATGCTGATGTGAAGTGTATAATGTGTGAAGGCTGAAGTGCAAATATCAAAAACTTTCATAAAAGACACAGATATAACAAAAGTGTACAGAGCACACATGACATATTATTTACCCTATACAATTCAAGGCACCTGACATCCAGATAAACAGACTTGAGCTGGGAGAAGTTTGTGTACGACTAAAGCTGCATCAGTGGGGGATGGGATAGCAGGCTGCCTACTGCCGGTGCTGATCGACACATTTGCAAAACAAAAGACGCTGATGAGGAGGTGTGAGGGAATTTAAGGTGGCAAGTTTTTTTTTTTTTTTACAAGTTTTTTCGTAGGCTTCAGGGATTCTAGATTTAAATGGAGAAAAGTAGTCCACTGCTGCCTTGTATCACTGTGTCCCACACTCAATACAGTCCAGACAGAATACAAAGGAGAGAGTTGTCTGAGGAATTCAGAAAGAAAATTATAGATAGGCATGTTAAAGGCAAAGGCTATATAAAAGACCATCTCCAAGTAACTTAATGTTTTTGTGACAATTTCAAATATGATTAAGAAGGTCTTCCGGACTGTAGCCAACCTCCCGGGACATGACCACAATAAGGAAAATTGACTCCAGAATGGAAAGAAGGCAGGTTTGACTATGTTTTTGGGCTGCTTTACTGCATCTGGCACGGGGGTTCCATGAGTCTGTGCAAGAAACAATGAAACCTCAAGACTATCAAGACTTTCTGGAGTAAAACATACTGCCCAGTCTTAAAAAGCTCTGCCTCAGTCACATGTCATGGATCCTCCAACAGTAACACACAGCTAAAAGCACTCAAGAATGGCTAAGAACCAAACATTGGATTATTCTGAAATGACCTTCTATGAGCCCTGATTTGAATCCTACCAAACATATATTGAAAAAACTAAAACATGCAGTCTAGAAAAGGTACCCTTCAAACCTGACACAGCTGGAACAGTTTACTTGGGAAGAGTGGGCCGAACTACCTGTTGACAGGTGCAGAAGTCACACTGAGAGTTCCAGGAATCGCTTGTTTGCAGTGATTGCCTCGTAAGATTGTGCAACAAAGTATTTAGGTTAAGGGTCCAATCATTTTGTTCATGCCATTTTCATTTGTGTTAATGATTTGAAATATTCTGTTGAATCTAAACTGTAAAGCAAAGTCTGATTTTTGTTAAAAACAGAATACACAATGATGGATACCAATTACTTTTGTCAGTTTCAAGTTGTTTTAGAGATAATTGTGGGTTCTTCTTTTTTCATGGAGAGGTAACTGCAAATTTGACAACGTCTGTAAAATCTATGTTAGTAATGGTGTTGTTAAATGGCTAATATGTTATGAGACAGAGGCTGAGGCTGAGAAGGGGACCATTACTCCAGTTCTGTACTGAGCCCTGACCATATAATGGCACCCATGCTGGAACTACTAATATTATTAATGGACTTGACATGGAAAACAAAAAACTCTATAAACTAGAGATGTGCTTGTTTTAGATGGAAGTTGATACGAAGAAAGTCACAATCAGCCTCACAAGGGCTAAGGAAAGTTTTCATTGTTAAAAAGGTACAAATGCCTTACTTAAACAACGGCAACAGTAAAACAAAAAGATCATCAGATCAGCACAATAATATATTATACCCACCAACGCAGAATGTGTCTTAAATGAACAAAAAAGCCTTCAGGTGCACAATGAACTTTACAGACTGCTGGTAACAGCAGGTGAAAGATTATTCAGGAAGAGCAGATTTTGATTAAAATGTAGGGAAGAGACACTTCCTGAGTTTCATTCTGAACACAAAATTAATTACGGTAGTGAAAAAGTCACATACATCAGGGCAAAAAAATGTGTTCAGTTCAACTTTTAGTAGAAAAAATGTCTACTTATAAACATCATATCCTAAATTAATGTTTACACAGTATAGCCAGTTTAGAAAATGACTGCATAAACTTTGACAATAAACATTCTCCCTTTAAATACTGTGTGTGTTTAGGTAAGCAGTATGCAAAATGACTAGCTGGCTTTTTATTTTAAGAAACTGAAAATCTTTAACCAATGTTATAAATACATTATTTATTCCGTTTGTTCTTGTAGTAAATATTTATGAATACAGTCAGCATATATTCTGTTCTGACTTGTTCCACATTTCAAATGCTACTTTAGCTACTTCCTAGAGTGGGGTCATTTAGGGGATGGAATAAATGGATTAGTGACTAAGATTTGGCGTTACCAGACTGGGACAAGTGACAGTAACATCCAGGCTAACTGAACCTTCCTTACTTCTAGGCATGGAATTTTTTTCACTCTGGAACACATCTTGGCACATACTGCAGCTGATAGTGAGAAAAAAATTAAATTGTTTAACAAGGCCGACCACATAAATTCTAAATGTAATAAGCTATAAATGTTTTTTATTCCTCTTTATAATTTTCTTCCATATTGCAAAGACATGTGGGTTAGAGTAACTAGTGACTTTAAATTACACCTATATGACAGAATGAAGGTGAGTGTGTGAGCATTATTATGGATTTAATGCCTCAACCAGGCAGGCAGGCACTCGTCTAGTTCCCACCTTGCCCCCAATGCTGCCAAGACAGGCTCTTATGTGCTTGAATTTTGAAAAGTGAGCACAGAAGACAAATGGATGTTAAGGATGTACTTTAAATTATATTTGAGCTATTGATTTCAATATCCTAGTCTCACTTTAATCATTAGCCCACAAACCACAAGTTTTTATTTACTGGTAACAAGCTGTGCACTAATGTCCTCGTATGATTTAGCACTCAACAACAACATTTATTTATATAGCACGTTTTCATACAAACAATGTAGCTCAAAGTGCACTCACACTTTGTACGTGTTATGCATATTTCATTGCATCAGTATATTAGCCCAGAGAGTAACGGTGTCCCTGAGGGCAGCTTTCTCTTTTCATCACTGATGAACCTTGGTGTGATTCCAGATTGCGGTGCCATTTGTATTCCCTGTGTTTTTGAACGTTTATCTCTAAAGTCCGTCTGATAGGTACATTGATAAGTTGGATGAGTGATGTAGGTCTGTCTGTTCAGGTTTGGCTCAAGGGGGGCACCACCAAATAGATAAAATGCAGAACTGTCACTCTCCTCTCTTTCATTGAAATCATGTCAAAAGCCATGTCATTGACTTTCTAACTTTATCCTCTTCTCTGCTTTTTTGTGCTCCACTTTTCCTCTTTAACATCCCAACATTACCTTTTTTACCACCCACACTAAAGCTATGCCACATTAAGCTACTTTTCTAGTGATTTTCATAGCCTTCATTTGCATAATTTTAGCAGTTGGTGGCATAAAGTCTATCACGTAATGTGACATTCCCAGCAACTCACTCCAACTGGTCTGCCACTCACTCCATTCAAACCGAACAGGTTTGGTTTTGCCTTTAGTTGTAGGGAAGGGTTTTGTTTGCATGAGACCTGAAAAGCAATTAATGCTCATCCAGAAGTACAAATCATAGGTGTTTTGGACCACACAAACAGAAGAGAAGTTTGTCTGTCTGATGTATTCTGTTTTATGTACCACGAAAAATGGAAAAAAATAAAACAGCCAAGCATGTGTCTAAACTCACAGCTCTGTCAGGCTGTACATTATTTCCTGCCACAAAAATGGGTGAGCACTGCTATGCAAGAAGGTCGGCACTCAGTCAGTAAATGAGGCTTAGTCAGTGATTTTCAGTCATTTAAATTGACATGGTCCAACAACAAGATCAGTAACTGAGGTTATTCTGACATACCCCACAACGAGAAGTTACATAATATGATATCGGATTTAATCATTGAGCTCCATAAGGAGGAAATTTAGTCATGACTTGAACCTCCCACATGGAGACACCCATATGAACACTAGCAGTATTAGATTATGAGTTACATGTGTTAAAAATAGATTGAAACGCATTACTGATCAGATTCTACAGTCATTTTTGGAAGGAGAAATAAGAAGATTGATCATAAAAGGTAACTGGCCAAGGTCAAAACTGTTAAGACAACATTTGGCAGCACAGCCTAGAACATCATAGTGAGAAAGTCAGAAACCAAAAATGCTGAATGGAGCCAAAGCCAAAGCCATTAGATGTAAATCTTCATCAAGGAGCTGAAGAAAGCTTAAAAGCAGAGATTCTTTTAAATTCAGTACTCAAACAAAAACACAAGATACTAGATTGTATTCATGCATGCAACACATGATCACGTACCTAACTACAGATGCTCAAGACAGGGGTATTTACTTTTAAACACTTAAACACTATTAAAATTTGTTAGATTCAAAAAGCAAAGTGACAACCATTCTTGACCTCTAAAACCACCCCTGAAGTAAGAGGCCAAGGAGACACTAAAAAAGTTAAAAATAAACTACAGGTTATGACAGATCTGTAGTATCCATTCAGAAATGGAATCAATTCATGACTGAAAATGAGTTAGAATGCAGGGGGATCTTCAGACACCTAAAACAATAGCAAACATTAATTAACACTGTATATACGGTGTCTTTGGAATTTATCTGAGGATTCCCATAAAAATCAATAACCATTTTTAAACTGATAATAAGTAAAGAAGTGGTGGCAGATTTAAAAAAAAACAAAAAAACATACTCTTAGCAATGCCACAAGGCAATGTAAAGCATCTAAGGATGAAATCTAACCTACACCATATAATCCAACTGTATGAGGCATTGTCTTTAACCCTTAAAAATAATATTTTCCTTTCATTCATACTCTATGTTTGGATACCAGGAATTTTCCGAAGCATATTTAATTATTGTAATGACTTTTGTTTTTTTCCATTGCAGGAAATAAAAGGTCATTTAGCTGGACTCATTAATATACAACTATGTGCCAATCAAACCATACAGTCACAATGAGAATGAGGTATAATGAATTTAGCTGGCTCTATCACAATCTAACAGTAGCCCGATAATAGAATTTCAGTAGGCTACTTCCTGTAATTTTTCTCCTCATGTTAACAAATTTCTAATTCAGATTTTGCTTATTAAGTACTACATCTGAATTTAATTGACATTGTTTTTTGAAAAAGAAAATAACAAACCGTTTGAAATCTCACTGGCAAAGTTGCAATACACCTGTGTTTTCAATAACGTCTCACAATTTCCACTGATTTGTTTTAATTTCCAGCTTGGTGTTGCACTGAAATATAAATAATACTTTATATTTCAGTATGTAATTTCCTAGATAATAATTATGGTTGTCTATGGGGAACACTGCAAACACAACTGTGTTCAACAGTGACACCTTCTCAAATTATTTTACTATTTCAATTTTGCTTTGATAGCAGTAACACCAACTTGTTTACTTTGTATATTTTCCTCATCTTTACCTCTAATGGCCGCCACTAATGGCACATGGATCCCCAACATAAGTTAATGAAACATCCGCAGACTATGTGCATGGGTAGGATGTTACTGTCATGCTGCATCAGGAAATTATTTCTGTTTCGTAAAGTAATCCCAGTTAATGTACTGCGAACGGGACAGAATGAGTGCATCAACATCTCACTCCTCCTGATGCTTTAAGCTGTTAATATGTAAGTTAAATTATCTTCCTTAAAAGTATGCTATGTGTACATTTTCTAACTTGTTGTATTTTGCAGTGTATTTCAAATGTGGCATATTAACTTGGCTTTACAAATATTAGCCAACAGAAAACTCACATGTGTTTCTTAAACTGATATATTTTCTAGAAAAAAATCACACTCTGGCACAGCACTACCTATAAACCTATTAGCCTAGTATATAAGGCAGATTGAAGCATACAAATTTTTCATGGAGCTACAATGGACATTCAAAAAGTTTCCTCACATTTTTTTAACTCTGTTAATTTCTAAAACAAATGATATCACTTATCTACATAGTTTGCGATAAAATTTTCCCAGCATCATACCAACTTTTTAATGCCCAACTGCTACTCCCAGTTTCACCTTTTCCAACGAAAATATAAAAGTGCTGAAATGTTTTGAAATTTGACTTTACAATATCTAATTTAACAAAACAAACAGAAATGCCATTTCTATCTATGAAAAAATACACCCTTATTGCCCCCTTTGGCACATTATTAAAGTACCTCAAGTAGGCATTTCCTATTGACATTGACAGGGAGAAAGGCAGATTTGTTTTCAACTGGAGAAAGGCAGATTTGTTTTTAACTGTGTGATGTTTGAGGGGTGTGCACTGCCCATTTCAAATCACCCCCACAGCATCTCGATAAGATTCAGATCTAGGCTTTGACTTTCTTCATGGCCATTCCTTAGTGGATTTACTGGTATGTTTAGGGTCATTATCATGTTGCAAGATTCACTTTCAGCTGAGCCTCAATCTTCTGACAGATGGTCTCACTTCATCCTCAACTAACCTCTGGTACAATGAAGGATTCATAGTGTACTCTGTGATGGTACGTTTCACAGGCCCTGATGTGGCAAAGTATCCCTAAACCATAATGCTTCTATCAAGATGTATTAGAGTTGTTTTTTACCAAACATGTTTTCTGGTACTGTGGCCAATTAACTATCTCTAGCCTCATGTCTAGAGTATATTCTTCCAGAAGTCCTGGTCTTCGCCTAAGTGTTCATGGGCAAACTTTAGTCTTTCTCTGATGGTCTTTCTGGACAGGAATGGTTTCCTTTATTAGATTTAGATATAATTTGTGCAGCCAGTTCTTAATGGTAGAGTCGTGCAGTTTGACATCAACAGAGGCAGAAGCTACCTATAGGTCCCATGATGAAATTTTGGTGTTCTTTGATATGTCATTCAGCATCTTGCATTCTGCGGTTGGGTTGAACTTGCAGAGGCAGCCTGGCCTGGACAAGTTGACAGTTGTTTGAAATGTTCTTCATTTAAAGAAAATTTTCTGGACAATAGAATGGTTCATTTTCAATTGTTAAGATTTTTTAAAATTTCTTTCCAGACTCATTCATAATCATCTATAGCCTTTTTTCTGAAGGCCTCTGAGACCTCTATCACTCTAGGCTGGATGATAACACACACTTCAGCTTCAAAGAGAAAACCAGGCTAAATGTCTGAGGTTTAAAAATACAGGTTCAGACAAGATCATCTCTAATAATGTTGTAATCATGTGTACATAATCTGATTCTACTGTTAGGTATTTAAGGTAGTGACAAATGTAGGGATGTACTTTTTCTACATGCAAAATTTGTATTTTTGTTTATTTAAATTATACACGGCTCTACAAAATGCAAATGTCACATGATGTTTGATATATTTTATCGCCTTTATGTATAGATACTGTTTAAATTACAATATGACCACATATGCTAAAATAAAAAAAACATTTCTTAGGGTGTATTTCACTTGTCTTCTTAGATATTTGTTACAATATATCAAGGGAAATACTGTATATGTTTCCATTTATTTATCAGATAAAATACATATTTGAACTACATATACAGCATGGAGCATTTATTTTGAAAGATATATTCACACAAGTGCATAGCTCGAAACTGTTTAAGAGTAAATTTAACACAAAAGTCATAAAATATATATTGTGGTAAAAACAGTGTGAGTCCTAAGGACTTAAAACCCGCTTCAGATAGCTTTAATCTTCAGTGGTGTGTCTGTGTGGGTGTGCAATTTTTCACAATTGCCTGGGTGTGTGTTTATCTGATCATCTGATGTGAATATCTCTGTACAATTATACTGGTTTGTCATTTTGTAGGTGTGATTGTCTCAGGGTTAGGTGTGTATGATCTTCAGAGTAGAGTATATTTGTGTTTGTATGACAGCGATTGTAAAGGATGTTTATGTATAACTGTGCATGTCTCTGTATATGTGTGTGGGGTTTTTCAGTTTCTAACTAAGGATGTGTGTCTGAAAGAGCTTTTCTGGGTTGCGTATATGTCATCCTGTGGGTGTATGTTTGTGAATTCTGTCTGTGACAGAGGGTGTGTGTACAGGGGAATTTTTTATTTGTGTTAGATTGTTTGCCTGTTTGTGGTGTGTGTATCATTCTCTCTCTGTGTGTGTGAGAGAGAATTTGCTTTGTTGTAGCAAACTGATTTATGCCTGTTTCTGTCAAAAAAGACTCCTACGAGTGTGACCAGAAGAAAATGGCTTCAGAAAATTGATGGATGTAATGTTTCTATTAGTGAGAATAACTGGCCTATAATTTTTATTGCATCATCGCAGATGTTTTTATTTGCTACTTGAGCAAACAAGACCTTTGCTGCTTTTTTAGTAAATGTTGGTTTGTGTGTACCCATGCTTTAAATCACCTTTCCAGCAGAAGCATGCTGAATATTAAATATTTAAATTTCATCTAAAAACTAAAACAAGGAACAACTTCCAAAGCGTACAGTCACAGAAAAAGAAGGTTCTACATAGACAATGACAAGACCAAGATGTAAATGTAGATCCCTGGAGAGTCAAAGTAACAAGGTTAATTACTGCACAATGATACCTCCCACTTTAAACATGCTAAATAAAAAAGACTGAATGACTGATAGGGTGATCAGCTATGTTCACATTAAAGATCCTGGAGTATCCTTAACAAAAACAACACTTTTTAAAAGTTAGTTTATATTTAGAGAAGAATGTTAATGTAGTATAGGATTCATTTAGGCTTGTGTCCAATGCATCTGACCATGGTTTCCTCACCTATGCTTTGTTCCTGCCTTGGTCCCTTGCAGCAAGGAGAGCCTCCAGCTCCACACGACCCTGTAATGAAAACAAAAACAGAGTTTTAAAAAACAGAAGGATGGATGATATAATTCAGTCTGCACTTGACTGTCATCCAGTCCATATGTACAGTATACTGTATCCATCCATTCATTTTCCAACCCGCTGAATCCGAACACAGGGTCACGGGGGTCTGCTGGAGTCAATCCCAGCCAACACAGGGCACAAGGCAGGAACCAATCAGGGTGCCAACCCACCGCAGGACACACACAAACACACCCACACACCAAGCACACACTAGGGCCAATTTAGAATCGCCAATCCACCTAACCTGCATGTCTTTGGACTGTGGGAGGAAACCCACGGGGAGAACATGCAAACTCCACGCAGGGAAGACCCGGAAAGCGAACCCAGGGCTCCTTACTGCAAGGCAGCAGCGCAACCACTGCGCCACCGTGCCGCCCAGTATACTGTATATTACACACATATATACTAATTTTATATATAATATATAGATACTTATTTATTCATTTCTTCTTGTACGTGTGTGTGTTTCTGCAGTATTTTCTGTCCTCGAGTTTTGTCCTTCTGCGTCAATTCACCCCTCAGTTAAATTAACTAATTTCTCAATATTTATTAATGATAATCTCCCTCGCATTTTCCTCCAGTAGCCTACTCGGTCTGTAGGCATATTCTGCTCCGCTGATCTTCTAGTCCTAAAATATGATGCGCCGCTCTCGAGCTAACGGCATTCGCTGGCATAACGTTACCAGAAACAAACAAATCATTCGGCTTAAATTGTGTTGCAAATTGAACATTAACAGGTAAGGCGCTGTGTTTTTCGATGTTTAGTGATTTGTCCTTTCTTTATAGATATGCAGGTAAAAAACATTAATGACAGTCCCACGTTACTTTACACATTTTCTGTAGAATCAAAACACTTGAACAAGATTGACGTGTGCCTTTCGGGAGAGTCTCTTAATGTTTAGCAACAAACAAAACCCTGCTGCTTCGCCATGAAGCGAAAATGTCACATACAACGAAAGTTTGTGACATAACAGTCGCTGGTATTACACTTTTATTTTTAAAATTAATTTTATAAAAGTAATAAAATAGGGAAAAATAGAGCCCCGTACCCCTCAACCCCGAGTCACCATCGATTTTCGCAAAACGTTTTACTGGCCGGACATCCCCATCAGTCCAGAAAATGAATGGATGGGATGATTTTATTCGCGCTGTTGGCTTTTGAGTCTTTTGCTGTCGGAACAAGCACACATTCCGCTTTGAGCCAGAGATCGGTCAAGGAAGTTCAACAGATGGACAAATGTAATAATGCAGTTTCCAATGTACTGGCGTTCAGTCCTACTTTTTGCCCAGCGATTTCAAAACCGACTCTTGCTCACGATCACCATTAAGTAAAATAGCAAAATAACTGGATGTACAATTTCATATATCGAAAATATGTTAGCTCGGTGTTTACATTTCGCATTAAAGGTGAAACTCTAAAGTCTTTTTAGTGTGTTAAAGCTTACGGAAAAACGATGCAAAGATCTTTATTATAACTAACATTTTCAAATCCCCTAATCCAGTTAAATTTGGCGATAAAGGCTCAAAGTGACGAAAGAAGCAGCCAGTTAATAAAATGTGACATGCCCTCATATGATCGAAACGTAGCTTCAAAGTGGAGGTGTTCTCATTTTTGACTGTATGACATGGAGAAGCAGAAGTGTATCCGATTCCTAACTGTAAAGCTCATGCATGTAGCAGCCTACAGTTCACGACGCCAGTGTCGTTTATCACTTTGCAAGCTGAAACATTTGAATATAATCATAATAATATATTAAATTTATATAGCCCCTTTCCCTA
The DNA here is from genome assembly GCF_900747795.2 of Erpetoichthys calabaricus. Lineage (NCBI taxonomy): Eukaryota > Metazoa > Chordata > Cladistia > Polypteriformes > Polypteridae > Erpetoichthys > Erpetoichthys calabaricus. Next base: position 11,177,251 of record NC_041404.2, read on the forward strand.
GCTACAATATTGAAGGAATCTTTATTTTAAATTCTTAACCATGGGTGTTTTAAGTCTGCTCATTCTGTGAAACTTTTCGTCAAAGCAAGGAGGCTTAACTGATGCTATCAGTTGCACTTCGCAGGAGAAAGAAAAAAACAAAACGGGTAAGTGTTATGTCACAAGAGAGGTGAACACAAAGCAAATGAAACTCACTTACTAGGTCTGTTGACGTTCAGCTCGGTACATGAGACATGCTGAAATAACATTACTGCACACAGTAAGCCTGTCATAACGCCAGCCAAAGACATGTCTGCTGCGTTAGAATCCTCTCTGCTCCGGTGAGAAAATGAATCTCCAATTTTTTTTTCATTCTCTTATCGTTAAGTCTGACAAACAGGAAGTCAGCGCCGCTCTGACCACACGCACGCAATTGTTCTGGACCTGTACATTTTTTTCATGTTTTTACTGTGGTCTCTTTAAAGAACACTTGACACAGATATAATTATTGCTTTAGTCTTGTGTAGTGTTTCTGTTTAAAAACACGCTAATTTTAATGATAATGCTCAGATATAGATATTGTAGCGACTAGGGAGGGTGAGACACAAAACAAGTGCTGGAAAACGTGGTGCTCCAAAAATGCTGAGTTTATTAAACAAGACTGGACAGAACAGCCATAAAAAAACCTTCCGCTCCTTTCTTTTTTTTAGGGTCCTACACACACCCCCACCACACCCCCTCCTTCCTGTCTCCACCTTCCCCCTGCGCATGCACCTTCTATCTTTCTATGTAGTTATAAAAAAACACGAAGCCTTCCCTAAACAGAAAACATTAATTACAGTACGTCACACTGCCCCCCCCCCCAGTCCCTCGCCCCGAGGGATCACAAAATCCAATAAACGTCTTGGTAGCCTTCTTCTGCGTCTGGGCCGTGGAGGGACATGTTCCTGAGATCCAGATCTGCCATCATTATGCTCCCCTGAACCGGTGCTTTCAATTGGAATAGGGATGGGAGTCAATGGTGGGGCATCTTCGGGATCCATGTTTGAAGGAGAAACTAAATGGGCACCTAAATATGGTGCAAGCCGATCTCGATGGAGAACAAGTTTCTTCCCTTCTGGTGCAATTTGTACACGATAAACGACTTCCCCTAGGCGAGCAAGGACCTGACAGGGGCCTACCCATGGGCTATCCAGCTTTGGGCAACGCCCTCTTCGACGCCGAGGGCGGTATACCCAGACCTGTTCTCCCTCTCGAAAGTGCCTTCCTTGGGCTCGGATGTCATAGTTGCGCCGTTGTCGCTCCCCTGCAGCCTTCAGCTGGTCCCTGGCAAAGGCATGGGCTTTCTTCAGTCTATCTTGCAAACGGCGGCTATATTCGCGGACCTGGGCAAGGAAAGAGCGAATCAGGGGGAAAGCCATAAGCAAGGTTTGGGGGAGTCCTGATCTCCCGTCCTAGCATCAAGAGTGCAGGTGTACACCCAGTAGACTCTTGGACAGCAGAACGGCATGCCATGAGGATAAGTGGTAATTGGTCATCCCAGTCCTTCTGACCGTGGGATGTGAAAAGTGCAAGTTGGACACCCAGAGTCCGATTAAACCGTTCCACTAATCCATCACTTTGTGGGTGTAAAGGGGTAGTCCGAGTCTTCTGGATCCCCAGCTGCTGACACATCTGCTGGAACACCCGGCACTCAAAGTTGCGCCCCTGATCAGAATGAAGTTCATTTGGGATGCCAAAACGGCTAAAGAAATCCTCAATAAGTGCCTGGGCAACAGTCACAGCCTCTTGATCAGGAAGGGCATAAGCTTCTGGCCATTTTGTAAAGTAGTCCATTGCTACAAGAACATACTGGTTTCCCTTCTCTGACCTAGGAAAAGGGCCTAACACATCAACACCTACCCGTTCCATGGGAGCTCCCACCTGATACTGCTGTAGGGGCGCGTGGGACTGTCCGGGAGGGCCTTTCCAGGCTGTACATACATCACACCTCCTGCAGTGATCTTCTACATCCCTCCGGCAATGACCCCAGTAGTATTTCTGTTGTATCCGGCATAAAGTTTTTCTTATGCCAAAATGCCCAGTTCCTGGGGCCCCATGGTGATCTTTAAGAACTTGCTCCCTGAGGGCTTTTGGAACCACCAGTTGCCACTGCAGTTCACCTGTGGCAGGTACGCACCAGGACCGCATTAGAATCCTATCCTGTAGAGCAAGACTGTCCCACTGTGCCCACAAGCCCTTCACTTCCAGGGATTCTTTTGCCACCTCTACCCAACTGGGTTTACGCTGGGTCTCTAACCACTGAATGATCAATTGTAGGGCTGGATCTTCTTTCTGTCGGCCCTCCCAATTTATGAACATGTTTATCAAATTTAAGGCTCGACACTCCGGACTTGTCTCACCTGCTCTTTCAGCATCCTGGGCTTCCTGACGATCACAATGACCACAGCCCTCGGCTGCACACGGCCTCTGGGACAGAGCATCTGCATTGCTGTGACGCTGTCCAGCTCGATGTTCCACACAGAAATTGTATGCTTGAAGCTGCTCGATCCATCGGGCAACCTGTCCCTCGGGTTCTCGGAATGTCAGCAGCCATTGTAGAGCATTATGATCCGTGCGGATGACAAATGGAAGCCCACATAGTAGATGTTTAAAATGCTGAACTGCAGAAACTACAGCCAGGAGTTCCCGGCGAGTCACACAGTGGTTTCTTTCTGCTTTTGACAATGCCCGACTATAATAGGCCACCACCCGTTCACCATCTGAATGTGTCTGGGAAAGTACTACCCCTAAGCCCACATTACTTGCATCAGTGTCCAAGAGGAAAGGCAACTTCAGGTCAGGAGGAGCTAAAACAGGAGCCTGGCTGAGGGCTTGTTTAAGGCCACTAAATGCCTCCTGACATTCCTCTGTCCAGTGATAAGGCACATCTGTGTGCAAGAGATTATGTAGAGGTGCTGCAATTGTGGCAAATCCTTGGATAAACCTGCGGTAATATGAGGCCAAGCCTAAGAATTCTTTAACTTGACGTCGGTCACTCGGTTCTGGCCACTGCTTAACAGCATTTACTTTTCCCTCCTCAGTGGCTATACCTTCGTGGCTGATCTCATGACCCAAAAATAAAATTTTCTTTCGCATCAGGTGGCATTTCTGTGGGTGAAGCTTTAGTCCTGCACTCTGTATCCTCTGTAAAACATCCTCTAGGGCTTTAAGTGCATCATCAAAAGTATTCCCATGTACTAAGAGATCGTCCAGGTACACCAAACACTGTGTAGGTGGAATCCCAGCAAGTACTCGTTCCATCAAGCGTTCAAAAGTCGCAGGGGCATTGCATAGTCCAAAGGGCATGACCCGGAACTGCCACAAACCTCGCCCTGTAGAGAATGCAGTTTTAAGTCGCGCCTGCGGGGTAAGGGCCACCTGCCAATACCCACTGCGAAGGTCCAATGAGGAGAACCAGGCAGACCCAGCAACCAGTTCAAGAGATTCATCAATCCGGGGTAGGGGATAGGAGTCCTTAAGCGTGACACTATTTAGCCATCGGTAGTCAACACAGAACCTCCAGCTGCCATCTTTTTTTCTTACCATTACTACTGGGGAGGCCCAAGGGCTTTCAGAAGGTTCAATAATACCTGCATTCTTCATCTCTTCCAGGATCTGATTTGCTGCCTCCTGCCGGCCCAAGGGGATTCTGCGTGGAGTCTGCCGTATAGGGAGGGCATCACCAGTCACAATATCATGCTGGACTAGATGGGTTTGTCCTACATCAACTGAATTGGTAGCAAAACAATCCTCATACTTTATTAAGAGTGCCTTCAGGCGCTGGCCTTGTACAAAATCAAGCCCCTCCATATTGGCCTCCCAGATTGCTTGAATAATGTTTGACACTTGAGGTACACCAGTTTCTTTGCAGCTTGATGAAGGCCTCTCTGCCTGAATGGGACAATGTGGAGGTTCTGGTGCTGCCCCCATCAAGAGACTGGAATGTGATTGTACAGCAGAAAGGGCATCCAAGTGTGGTGATTTTATGGTAGTAGATTGGTTTTGAGGTGTGAGAGGCTGGACCAAGCTTGAGACAGCAACCATGGCTGAGCTCTCCAAAGATCCCGAGGAAGAGGTTAAGGGTAGGATAAAACCCCCAACCAGATGCAGAGTTTCTGTCTGTAAATTGATACTGGCACCAAGGTTCCGCAAAAAGTCCAGCCCCAGAATACATGGATCTTCCACTGCAGCTACCCAGACTTCATGTTCTCCGGTCCAACCAGCCAATTCCATCCTCACTTTCAACCTTCCAATCATTGGCGTTTCCTCCCCAGTGACTGTACTCAAGTGTGTTGTAGTGGGCTCGAGGTTGGAGTCCCGTGGGAGGGTGTCAGGGCGTACAAGTGTAACTGTAGAACCAGTATCCACCAATGCGTAGCAGGGCTTATTTTCAACATGGATGGCAACATAGCAGCTTGCCCCTGTACCTATCTGCCCCACCCGGAATTCCAGCTCACCAGATGGATGGAACTCCTCTGCTGTGACTTTTTGTAACAATCCCTCATTGTTCCTCGGGACGACTTTAGGGACCAGCGCTGTCCCATCTACGCTGGCCCCCCAGTGTTTCCCGGCAGTTGTTCATCTTTTACTGGACAGTCCCTCTTTAAATGGCCACCCCTTCCACAACGCCAACACAAACGAGAGTTTGACACAACTCGCCCACGGCCTTCTTGGCTACCTGATCTTGTAATTGAATTCTGTGGCAAGTCTTCTACAGGTTGTGCTCCCCGGGCCTGATGAAACAGCTGCTGGCTCTTGATCATGTGTAAACTGCTACCGCTAATAGGTGGTGGTTCTTTTAAGACTTCTTCCACTCTCTGAGCTATCTGTAGAGCCTGTTCCAAGGTAGATGGGGCTGCCAGGCGTACGTGCTGTCTCAAGGGAAGAGGTGTCAATCCCCTCAGAAATGCCTGTGTGGCTAAGGTGTCCTGAGAGGCTGGAGGGAATTGAGAGAAGGCTTTTCTAGTTAATGCCTGAGCATCAGCAGCAAAGTTTCCTAAACTTTCTTGTTCATCACGGACCCTGCTGGCCCACTGACTGCGCAGGTCTGCTTCAGATTCCCTCTTTCCAAAACGCCATTCAAGTGCATTGGTCAGTGCTTTAAAGTTGAGTCTGTCTTCTACTCTGAGATCAGTTAGTGCTTGCAATGCTTCACCCTCAAGGGATATGGCCAAGTTCAAAGCTTGATCTCGCGGATTCCAACTATTGGCTAGAGCAACTAACTGGAAGCGGGCTAGAAATGCCTCCCATGAACTCTTACCGTCATAGCGCCCTACTTTGATATGACGATCCACTGATGCCTGTTGCATGTAAGCCCCTCCTTCTCTTGCAAGATTCTTCCATGCAGTATTAGATTCCGCAGGTAGCTGACCTTCACATGCTGACATCTGTTGCTGCAACCCGTCAGGTCCGTGCTCGGCTTGGGCCACCTTCGAAAACACCCGCGGCGGGTTGTTCCATTCATTGCTCAGCATATCCGGATTTATAGGCAACGTACCTCGCTGAAACTCTGCAACCTGGCTGGGCGGGCTTGGTGTCTCGTAAATGCGTCTCGTTTCATCTTCCACGTGTACCACATCGTATCTTGGCTCTCGCTTTTGTCCCCAGAAACTTCCTTGCAAAACATTATCGCACTCTATTGTTACCATGTGTTCATGACTCACTGCATCGTGTACTTGAGGCTCCGTGTTAACGCTGCGGCGAGGTGGCGTTTGCGCATCCCACACGTTTGACAGCATAGCCGGGCGCTGTGCACTTTCCCCAAGGACCCGTCTAAAAGATGCGGTTAAGTCTTGTATTTCTTGTTCGTTCACTCTGGTAGTCGCTATGGGAGTTCGCTCCATCATCTCACTCCTGACACCACTGTAGCGACTAGGGAGGGTGAGACACAAAACAAGTGCTGGAAAACGTGGTGCTCCAAAAATGCTGAGTTTATTAAACAAGACTGGACAGAACAGCCATAAAAAAACCTTCCGCTCCTTTCTTTTTTTTAGGGTCCTACACACACCCCCACCACACCCCCTCCTTCCTGTCTCCACCTTCCCCCTGCGCATGCACCTTCTATCTTTCTATGTAGTTATAAAAAAACACGAAGCCTTCCCTAAACAGAAAACATTAATTACAGTACGTCACAATATATATATAGAACACAATATACTGGTAGTTACATGTTGTGTGCCCAGGGGTGCCTCAGAAGGCACCAGCCCCCTTAAGTACTGAACTGAATAAAATGTGTTGTGTTGGTACTCTGTCCAGGTTTTATTGCTGCCTTTTGCCTAATAATTGCTAGTATAGGCCCCAGCTGCCTTGTAGCTCTGCCATGGGTTAAAGAAATGGATGGTGAATTAACCTTTATGAAGTTTATTGCCACATGTTCATAGTACAGTGAAGTTCTTGCTTGTATGTCTCTTCAGAACAGTTGACAAAAATACTATACAATAAATGAATGCATGTATATGTTAAAACTAGCAGTAAGCAAATAGATTTCTGCTCACTTCATTACTCTTTCAGGCAGCTCACTTGGCCACATCAAAAGTACTTGGGGTTCACAGCAATGATATGGTTAGCTGATCTCATAACACAGAAAAGTATGTATTAGAAAATGGCAGAGCAGGCTTTTTTTAGTATTGCGTTCCATTTATGTGGGAAATGACATCACAGTGTGCTAGTATTTAAAAGGGCATGCTCATAGATAGATAGATAGATAGATAGATAGATAGATAGATAGATAGATAGATAGATAGATAGATAGATAGATAGATAGATAGATAGATAGATAGATAGATAGATAGATAGATAGATAGATAGATAGATAGATACTTTATTAATCCCAAGGGGAAATTCACATACTCCAGCAGCAGCATACTGATACAAAAAAACAATATTAAATTAAAGAGTAATAAAAATGTAGGTAAAAACAGACAATAACTTTGAATAATGTTAACGTTTACCCCCCGGGTGGAACTGAAGAGTCGCATAGTTCGGGGGAGGAACGATCTCCTCAGTCTGTCAGTGGAGCAGGACATTGACAGCAGTCTGTCGCTGAAGCTGCTCCTCTGTCAAGGTTATACTGTGGACCCCTTGGAGGTCGTAGCAAAGGAGAGAATGAAAACAATGAGTGTGAATGAGAATGAGTGTGATTATGAACAATGCTGCACATCCTCTCTCTGACACACGAACACTGACTTTCAGTAAATGTTTTTTTCAGCAGAAGTGTGTCAAGAAATGTTACAGGCAGGCTCATATATACCACCAACAAGAAGTCATAATGTATTCTGTTAATTCTGGTGGCAGATCTAGAGCAAGCAGAACATTTCTGTTTTGGCAACACGTTTTGTTTTGAAAATTAAAAACACAGCTTGACATTGATCACATTGCTGAAGTAACATTTAATCACCTTCTATGATTTGCTTGACACTCAGTAGGTATCACTGCTCTTCTTTTTCTTTCTGCCATTATGATGGTTGTTTCCTGCTCACTTTGCTATAAGCATATCATCACAGGTCACTTTACCGTTCTTTGTTTATGTTTAATAAAGTTGATGTTCAATGATCAATGAATACAGTACTTACACTTGCTAATGTATTCTGAACACAGGGACCATGGTTTTATTACAATAAAGTTTTCTTTCTAAGTAAAGTATCCACTAGGTTGCAATGCCCTAAATTATTTGAAATTTCCAGAACATTTGAGGCTTTATTCAGGATGACTCCTTGCTTGTCCCTGTGCTTCAGCATCATGTTGTCTTATTCTTAATCACTTAATCACCTTCTGTGACGTGCTTGATACATGTAGCATCCGGCCCCTAATTGTTTATGCAGGAGTAGAGACAATTGCTATATTTTACTTCTATAAGAGCCACAAACTATATTTATACTCTTAATATTGTTTCAATTAACTAGTAATTTACTGCAAAAAAAGCATTTCATACTTCAAACATTAGCTGTATCTTGTAGCAGGCAGAGTTTATTCATGGGTCTGTTCAGTGTGCTGGTTTTGGTCTGCACACAAACTCTTCTGATTGCGCCTTTGGAATCTAGTCTTGTCTTGATAACTTGACCTACAGTATTACCCAGGAGTTACGGGGTGCAGCATCATCTACAATTAAAACAATGTCTCCAGGTTCAAAATTTCTTCTTGTTGTGAGCCATTTTGACATTCTTGAATAATTGGCATGTACTCTTTAGACCATCTTTTCCAAAACAAATCAGCCATGTATTGAACTTGCTACCAGCATGTTCGAGTATACTGGTCAATTTTAGAAAAGAGTCCAGGGGACATGTTGGGCAGTGTCTTCAGTAACAGTAAGTGATTGGATGTCAGAGTTTCCAAATCATTTGGGTCGTTTGATGTAAGAGGTCTGTTATTAATGATTGATTCCACTTTGCACATTACTGTCAGGAGACTTTCATCACAGAGTGTTTGTTGGTTAAGGATTGAGTTCAGAATCTTTCTTATGCTTCTGATTTGTCTCTCCCATACTCCACCTTGACGAGAGTCTGATGGTGGAGTGAAAATCCATTTGATTTCTTTCTTCATCATGGCATTGCTAATGCTTTCTTGGTCAAGGTTTTTAACTGCTTCATGTAGCTCTCTTTCTGCTCCAATAAAGTTTGTTCCATTATCTGAGCACCTGATTTTAACTTGTGAACTTCTATAATGTGTACATCTCAATTACAAAGAATTTTGGTGAAGATCACCACTTTTTCTATAACATCAGTTAAACAGAGGGATAAGGCTAGAAAAGTGTTCCCAAGATAAAAAAAAAACTCTCATATTTTCAAATACATTTTGTAAAGACCACCACTTCCTCTTCAACGTCACTTTAACAGAGGTGAATTTTACTCAGCTGGTCCCCACATTGCTGACATGTGTCATGGCCGTACATTAACAACATATTCTTTATATGATCCAGGCAGATTGGGCACAACATCTTCTCTTTAATATTCTCCAACTGCTGCTGCAATTTCTGTACGTTAGCATTTATGTTTGTATTTATGTCATCTCTTGGTTCTGTGCTGATAGGAGTTGGGGTTCTTCCTCCTTGTCTTTGAGGATCTTTGGTGCAGAATGTTACATTGTCATTGCTTGTATCCATAACGGCATAGGTTTCTACATATCTTTTCGCTCTTCATAGATTTTACCTTAACATGGACCACATATAGGTGCGTTTTCTTTTCCAGCCCATAAGAATTCAGATTCCTTTCTCAGTTTCCTCTTCAGTGCATGTAACTTTACTGGATGTTGCTCCATCCACTTTTTCGATATGCAGGATGTCAGGGTGATACAAAGAACATATCTGACATTTCATTCTATCTTTACAATTCTTACCAAGGTTGCCCCTGTTTGAGACAACAAAAGCATAAAACTTTAGATTTTAGAAAGTCAATTCTATCTAAATTATTCAAAGTTTTTTGAATGCACAGACAAGTATTACAGTCCTTTTGACCAGCGTGTCTTTAATACGCTTTTCAGCAGCATCGTCGAAACCTGCAGTGAAAGTACTCCCTCTCTGGCCGCTCTTTAGAGGACACTTAACCTTGTCAGTCTTTTCTTTTTTCTCTGTGTGTGTGCTACTTTGTGGAACAGCTCCATATACGGAGTGCAACAACATTTTAGCCTTTGGATGTAAAAAGGTGATTAGGTCAACCATGTCTGTCCTTCTGTCTTCCCTTCTTTGAAGTTCCTAAGTAAGACTTCTCCATTTATTTTGTAAATAATAAGGGAGCTTCGAGAGTATAATGTGGATATTTGGATTTCTATTGAATCCTTCACCATCCCTTACATTGGACGTACTCTTCATACAACTATCAAGAAAGAAAGGTTGCATAATCTTTCAGAGCCGCGCCATCATTTAGTCTTATTTGAGGCCATTTCAATGGTTTGTCCAGAATTTCGTCAACTATGTATATCAGATTGCCATAATAACTGTCAAGTAGCTTTCTGGCTTATTTGTAGCCTGACCTTGGTTGCATTCAGGTGCAACTTTTAACCATATCCTGAGGGGAGCCTTTGGTATACTGGATTAAATAATCTTATTTTATCTTGAGGGTTCTCTAACACATTGCCTACAGCATAATAAAAGGGCCTGATGAAGTCTGCATAAGCCAATGGGTCACCTGAAAATAAAAGGACCTGTTTGTGTGATAGTTCGGCACACAGTGCAAGAGATTCATTTTGCTAATGTCTTTGTTGGGCTAGCATTCTAGCAACTTCAGCGACAACAGTCTGGCTCTTGGTTTGCTTCTGCTTGAGCTCACATATCCATAAATCCTAATTCACACTCCGAACGTTAGCGCTTGTGGTAGACGTTGGTTGTTCTGCTTTAAGCTCAAACTGCCAAAGCCTTTCAAAGATTCCATTGAGATCTGAGCGATTAAGTATGCCTGACGATAATGATTGCTGCTGCAACAATTGACTGCAATGACAAAAAGTATTCTTTACTTTCAGGTATGTGTGAAGCTTGAAGGACATCGGTTTCTAGGCAAGCTCGATCCTGCAGTAATATCTCACAGACTAGCTAACTGTACATTAACTGAACTCCAAGTTCTGCCAGATTCATAAAGCCATGCCGTTGTTCTCACACTAAATTCATCGAAAAATTTAGATTTCAAAGTATTCTGTCTTTTCCTTTCCTTATCTTTACCCAATAAGGGAAATATCCATCTGTTTAGGTCTTCAAGGTCAACCTGTCTAACAATAAAGTCTATATCATACAGCTGCGATATTAAGGAAAAATGTGTGAGATCACCCTAAAGGCTTTCGATTTCAGACACAAGATCAGAAAGCTAATCTTGCTTTTTCTTTATGTGATCATCAAGTATATTTAAATGCTCTTAATTTGAGTCTGCACTCTTGTCTCTCCCTGTGGTTTCACTTGTGCAGGATATGTGAACCGAGCCTAAGTAACTGAAAGCATTTCCAAGCAACGTCTTCTCAAGACAACTGCATCACAATCGCAATGTTCCTCTGTCTTTCTCCAGCAAAGGCAAGTCAAGCTTCTCTTTAAATACAGGTAGAGTGTCTTTCAGTTCCAATCATACATAAATAGGAGAGAAGAGCACAGTATGATTAGTTCAGCTCTTTTTCTTTCGTGGATGAGTTCCGGCTGACAAGTCCTCAGATGGTAGTTTCCAATTCAAAGCCTTCCGATGTCAGTTTTCTGATGAAAAATGTAGCTGTGTTTATCCAAAGTTTCCAAAGTTCAGCAGCTTTAGTTTGCTTCGTAGGATGATTCAGGCAATAGTGTGACATGTGTTCAAATAATTCCACAGAACAAATACCTTCTTTTTAAAAGTTTTAGTAAAATTTCAAAGCAAAACAGTTCACACAAAAATAAAGAAAAAGTTGATATTAAAGAAAAGTTCTTGCTTAAGAAAAGTTCTGTTTAAGGTGTATATATTGTGAGGTTTCTGAACTCTTTTAGGACCCCTCCATAATGGGACAACACACGTAAGTGCGGCTATTGCATGTGTGGAGGACTGCTAGTCTGTTATCGGGGCAACCGCTGGTTTGCAGAGCAGCAGCATAGCAACATGGAAACAACTATGAGCCGATCAAGATCGCACTATAAGTGCCTGTCACCGATGGGTGATGCAAGGAACATTATAAATGCAGGGAACAGTATAACTTGGCCACTGACCTGGCCCCGACTATCCCTGTTTGCTGTGCATGTGTATAGGAGAGTGATAGCTGCCACTGCAATAAATTACCCTGCTATTCCTGTTTCAAGTTGAATAAAGCTGGTTTTGCAAAAGTACTGAGACTCAGCCTTGTGTTTTGGGGTGCAAGACAATGACTCATGTGTCACAATTATTTGTTTCATTTGTCTAAGTTTGGGCCATACAGTCATACCTGAACCGCACTAAGCATGTAAGCATGGTGAACAACAGTCAGAAAACTGTATTTGCAAACATATGTAATAGTCCATGCTAGCAGTAAGACTATTTCCTGACTGGCTTAATTCACACTCTGTTCTACAGATATAGCTAATAAAGTTGTATTTCATGTTAACTTACAGAGGGTGAAAGGCTATACCATATTCTATGTAGCTATAAGAAACTGATATTCGGTAGAAATTAAGCAAACATTTGTATGAATTTAACATCAAACATAAACTTTCTATGATTAGCTCTTACAAAGCAGTTCTGTCTCTTGCACAAATAATTCACACACACAAAGAGGGGGGAATGAGTATAGGAAGAACACATCACACTTTCAAAGAAATAAAAAAATAATAATACATTTTATGATCTCCGCAGATTACTAGATTTTGTGAAGGCAGTCACGGATGAACCGAAAACCCAGTCAGGATGGTTGGTAGTACTTTTCCTTGATGGGAACCAATATAGTGAATGGGCAGTGGGTGTCTGCCTGCTGAAGTAATATGTTCTCCAAGTATCCTGGTTGACAGCATGCTTTTGGTGCTGCTCTTGTATGGGATTCCTGCAGTGCTGCATGGGATTTGTAGATGACACATGCTAAACTACTGGTAACCTCTGGGCCATAGGGAACTGGCCAACAGGTGAGGGTTATCTCAGAATATTTTCAGGTCCAATGTGACCAGTGTGCTGGAAAGTATATGCTCTACATTAAATTTCTGGATTTTGTGGTTGCACAAACCAACATAAAAAGGCAATTTGCAGCAGCTTCCAGTTTTCCTAATGAAATGGAACCTGACTGCACTCTTATTGCAATAAGGGCACCTCGTGAGCATGAAGCTGCTTTTGTTAACAGTGAGCAATTACATTCCATCAAAAGATAAGTCATCTGTGATGCCAAGATGTCACTGACCTACGTTGTGGCTTGATGGCCTGGGTATACCCATGATTCATATGTTTTGTAGTAACGCTGGCAAATGACTCACTGATGGTGCTGTCTGTGATGGCTGCCTTATTGGTAAGGTAACTTTTAACTCTCTGTTTTTCTTATGGTCTTTACTATTCATTGTAACAGAAGTCATTTCATTACATGTGCCTGGTGATAGTCGCTACCCAGTGAGATGCTGACTTTCTCATCCCCAGAGTGCAGATGAGAGCCATTACAATGTCACTACATGCAGGTGGGAGGCTGCTCTATCAGCCAATAAAGGTCTGCAGCATTATGACTGTATATGTAAGTTGATTAGCATGGTCCATATATAGTTGTTTTATGGTTTGAGGTGCTTTCACGTATGCACTTATTCAAGATGAATGTGGTTTATAAAGTGTAAATTGCATACAAATGCGGGTATGCCAGGTTTTTGTTTTGGTTTCTTCAGTTTTCCTGCTATATGTCATACAAGGGTGGTCCAGATCTAATTATGCAACTGTTCGACTGACAACCGCCTCCCCGCCATTTTGGAATGCAGGGCAGGTGCTGCCATCTATCGGCAACAAAAATAATTTTAAGTGAAATCTCTATGTGCAGGGCAGGTGCTGTGAATTCTCTATGTAATAAACTTAATAAGTTATAGCTTAATGAAAACTGCATAATTAGATCTGGACCACCCTATATATGTCCAGGTTAGGTTAATTAGTGAATTAAAATGAACAGATGTCTATAAGAATTTAAGTGCCCCCTTTGAAGGACACCATCCAGAGCTTTTGTCTTTTGCCCAGGGCTGCTGCCATTTAGCATAACCTGAATAAGCAGCCTAGAAAATTGATGGCTTGTACTAGCCATCTTATTATGTCTCCAATTGCATTAATTGAAATTGTGCCAGATGAAAAAAGCTGTAAAATGGCAAAGTCACATACATATGCCACACAGCCTGTAAAACGATAAAGCCTATGAAGGCATAACATCAAGATTAAAGATTTTGTAAACACATAAAAAAACACAAATGAGTTGTGTTATGTTTAAAGAGATTTTCAATTTAAGCCCCTCCTGCCTATCTGTAATGATTCTGTGCCCTTCTGCATATTTAATATTTCTTTTTAACATAGTTAAAATTCATAAATGTATTCATATATATGTACTATATTTTTATATACACAAGATACAGCTCAAAAAATCTAAACCTTTCATATTGAGCCGCAAAGAATCCCTCTGTCAACCATGCATTTTTCCATTTGTCCCTCCATACATCAGTTTTAAATCTATTCCCTTATGACAATGCAAACTGTCACAGGCAGTTGGCACACGTTGTTCACCAAAAAACAGTGTTCTCATCAAAAGTAAGACACATGACTTTACTTAACAGAATTCACTCGCTGTCTATAAATATAGTAGATCACAAGGACACACATCTGGTGCATTTCAAGATCTCATGCAGAAGATGAGCATAAAGTGCATGTTTTAAAAAACAGGCGATGGAAGTGCAGATCAAGGCTTGTTTTGTGCTTTAAATCTCTTGTATGGTCTGTTTTCAGGCAGAGCTCTTCCAGATGTGAATCTTACATCAACAACAAAATGTTGCTGAGCAAACAGTTCTGGCAGCAGAGTAGCATAATTGGGTAAAGCCATGTTTAGATAGATAGCAGTGATGACCCCAAAACAGCTATAATGCTAAGGGTCCTAAACAGGCTAGAAAAGGCCCTGACTGTCTGTGTGTAGTATGCACATCCTCCCTGTGTATGTGAGGGGTGTTCTAAATGTATTATGGTGTTCCTTCCACATCCCAAAACATGAGGTTATGTATTATGTATACTCTTTTGTGACTGGCAAGTGTGTTTCAACAACTTTATGTATTGCCATAGAAAAAGCAGATAAATGGAAGAAGAAACACCTTTGTGGTTGATTAAGGAGTTATGATGGATCTCAAAGTCTCTCTAGTCACTCTACAGTTTAATTTTGCATTTTAGTGCTTTGAAATAAAAATATCACAGAGACAATTTTAGTGTACAATTTGTTATTTAGTAAAATTAGAGAACTGGTTAATGGACTCAAAACTTTCTCAAGACACTGTGAAAAACTATGAAATGTGAAAATTATGTATTATCATGAGAAGATAATGCAAGAAATACTCATCTTCTTATCTTCACATGATCCAAGTTCAACCATGATGTCTGGTGAACAGATGACATTTTGCAAACAATTGCACAGACATTTGTGAACCCTCACTGAGTAAAAATATGAAACTGTACAAAAAAATAGCATTACCGACTATAACAGAATTGGAAAGTATTTTGTATTTCCGTTTTATTTTTGCTCAGGAAGTGTATACAGCATTTACTAGTACAGTGATATCTTTGCAAGCCTGATGCCAGTAGCTGCATTTTCCTGTCAGGAAATCTCTTGCATCATTTCCTTCACTTAAAACAGGCACACACAGATAAACACACACATCCCTAACATTGTCTAACTAGGGGTCTCAGACTCAGAGCTGCAGTAGCTACAATTTTTCATTCTAGCCACTTTCTTAATTAGTAGCCAGTTACTGCTGCTAATTTATTATAATTCTTCCATCCATCCATCCATTTTCCAACCCGCTGAACCCAAACACAGGGTCACTGGGGTTATCTGGAGCCAATCCCAGCCAACACAGGGCACAAGGCAGGAACCAATCCTGGGGAGGGTGCCAACCCACCGCAGTATTATAATTCTTTTACCTTAAATATATAGTAATTCACTTTCTCAATTGTTTTTCCTTAACCATCAGCCAAACAATAAAGAGATGCAAATTTCCTTTTTAGCTGTTAATGAAACACATTATTTAATTTTATGGTGTCGTAGTGCTCTCATTCTGCCACAACAGTCATTTATAAAACTGATTTTCATCCAGATGTTTTGTGAACCAGAGCAGATCAGTATTTCTCAGACCTTCACTTTTTCTTTTCAAATATTTCATTGAGACAGACTGATATTGTATGAAAGACACAGGTGCAAATGGGACCTATGTTAGTCTGGTCACTTGTTGGCTTGCTTTGTATTTCATTATTGTTTGGCTGTTTGTTAAAGAATAATTCAAATGTAATTTAAATTAAAGGAACATTAGTAATTAGTTAATAATGGAGAAAGCGTCCAGACTGAAACCCTGCAGCCACTGCAGCCCTCCAGGACCTGAGTTTGACAGCCCGACCTACACTGCCTAAAATGTCATGTCAAGAATGATGCAGAGGAGATATCAGATAATAAAGAAAAATTTACCATTCAGCATAAGGAAGAAACCAGCTGTGACCAGGATGGCAGTTCATTATAAGACACACTGCTACGTTTGCTATTTATGCTGACAAGCATTTTATCATTAGTCTGACCCATTTGTTCAGGTTTAGTTAAAAGTTCAGGATACATTATAATTGTTAACATTCTTTTCATTTTTTTATTTTTAGTATTAAGTGTCTTTCTCAGGGTGACAAAGTAAGGTAGACATAGCATCCTTCTGGTTCAGAGTCCAGTGTAGAAGCCACTACATGTCACTTTTTGGCACTGCCTGCTGTGTGTTGGAGATTGGGAAGCACTAAGAAGCTGAGTATGAGGGCATGGGGAGAATGTGCAAACTCCATACAGACAGTGATTTGACCAATAATTGAGCTCAGGTCACTGCAGCTATCTGACACCTCTAACTAATCTGCCTCTGTGCCTATAAACTCACCATATTTGCCCTTCTACACTCAATAAGTATGAAAAAAATAAAAACACTTTCCAGATATCAAGTCTTTTTTAGGCCAGAATCTATTGAAGTATTGTCAATGTTCTGGCTTTAATGTAAACTTGCATGTTCGTGACATTGGTCATCTAATTGTCTTCAACAATAGCAGTCTAAGAGTTTCATTTTTTGAACAAGTCAGTATAAAACATTTTATATACCACAAGTAGTTTAATCCTGACATGCATTTTTAATGAAACATTCTTTATTAAATGAACATACACAGCATGTGTATGATGATTTGATTACTTTCAGTGCGGTTTACCATGATTACTTAACTAATCCTACATAAACCATTAGGATGAAGATAACAATGGCCACCACAATGTACACTTTTGTAAATAAACACACTCATGCACTCAAGGGCAATTTATTATTTATTAATTTTGCCATTCAAACCATCAACCTATGTTATTTATCATTTTCAGCCATCTTGGGAAAGAATCAACGGTAGACTGCACAAATCTATTAGTGTTCGAACTGTAGAGACAGTCAGTTTGGGTAAAATTAAGTGGAAACCTACAGTAAACTAAGATATAAAACACTTATGAATAAGAGACAAGTCCTGTCCAAATGGTACTAGCAATAACAGCAGTGTCGCAGGTACAGATTAAAAAAAAAATTAAAAAATTAAATTAAAATACTGAATTTTGTATTATTTGATGGAAAACACACCTAAGCTTACCTGATGTACTCCTTACTCCTGTTTCTAATATGTATGTCAAGTTAATCTGCAATTCTTTATGGGAAATGCTTAAAATTTTCCAAAAAATGAAGCACTGCACATGTAAACGTAGGACACAAATAGTGAGAGTTAAGATTCTTTATTTGTCACATACACAGTTACACAAGTACAAAATGTAGTGAAAATATCTTAAAAATACTGGGAAAATCATGAAGGTGCAAGGTGTAGTTGGTTCTCTGGACATATCTTTGAAGCATTTTTCACATTAGACCTTTTTGTTTTAGTGACTACATTACATAAATATCTTAGTGATACAGAATAATTCTTGTCTGTTGATACTGTGTGTGCTGTATAATGCTTAGTGATTATATGTGGGAGCTTAGTTATTTAATGTAGACTGTAATTATATTAACACACTTTTAGAAAATAGTATTTTTCCAGTATATCACAAAAATGTAAATCAGTATGTTTAGAAACTAAAATGCATATTATAAAGAGGGTGAAGTGGGAGTAAAGAACCTCCATGTAGCAGAATCATTGGAGTTAGCAAGCAGTAATGAAAGAAGTCATTGCAAAACATGTAAGAGGGAATGTGGGTAAGGAGAACTTACCTGTAAGCACCTGGAGATTCTTTTCAACTGTTAAAGTCCAGTAGTCTGATTGCTTGGCCAATGGTGAGTCTTCTTAAGGATTCTGGCTTGGGTCATCTTACAGAATAGGAAAAGTTGAGGCAGATGTTGCATCTGAGCCCAGGTGAGGTACAGCAGAGTCAGCATCAATGAAACAAGGCAGATGAGAGCAGACAGAACCACATGGAAGGAGCTCCTATACATTGTGAGGTGGCAAAGTAAGGAGATTTTAAGTGACATGAACCCTGTGACACACCAACAAACTGCCTGAATCAATATAATATGTATCCGAATTCCTCCTATGATAAATAAGCCTGAAAGAGAAAAGTTTGTTATTACGAATTTTGCAACACATCCTTAAAGTGGGTTTTTACTGAACAGAAGAGATTTTAGTATACATGTTTTGAAAGCAAGGGGGGCGCCAGAGAGCCCCAAACACGAACACACAAGACAGTCCCAAGTTAAAACAAAGGGTGTTTAGTATACAATACCTCAGTATACACAAGTACAAAATACAGGTATCTCTCCTCCAGTTTATTTCTCCTCTCTCACCACCACTTTGCTCTCCTCCAGTTGAGTGTTGCCTTCCTTCCTCCCAGCTCCAACTCACCAGAACAAGGCAGTGCAGTCCCTTTTATTGAGGACCCAGGTGTTTTATGGTGCCAGATCTGTTGCCTGTTGGAAGCACTTCCAGGTCACACGGAAGTCCCACATAACAGGGAATACATCTCCCTGCAGCGCCCTTTTGCGGCACCCACGGACCCCAGCAGGGCTGCATTGCCAAACTACAATTCCTGGTTATTCCTGGTGGAATGAACATCCTCCAGAGACAGTCTTTCCCTGTCCTCTTCTTCTGTCCCGGCCTGGGAAGGTGTCTCACACACGTCCGGTGGTAACACCTGTGTATTTGCTTGGGGCTTCCTGCCGAGGTAAGGAACTGTCTTCTTCTGATGGGCTGTCTGTCTATCCACTTGGGCATTCTCTTTCGCACGTGGCACTTTTCTCTTCCTTGGTCATGATGCCTGTCTGCCTGCTAGGAGCCTTCCATCCGGGTAAGGAACCATCCACTCTCCTGATCGTGATGGCTGTGCACCAATCCGTGTGGCACTTACAACTTGTACCAATGTTGTCTTTCTCTTTGCATACATCTTGTAAGGTTTCTAAACTCTTTTGCGGCTCCTCTAACATGACAACATGCCAAAGAGCGTCCCAAAGTGCGATTTCTGCGGCTATGGAAGGCAGCCTATCGGTTGCTGGGGTAACCGCGGGCTGCCACAGCTGGAACAGTTCGCCGCAAAAACAAATCCGAAAAGATTGCAGCTGCGCTATGAGCACCTGCCGTCGATGGGTGATGCAAGGAACATTGTTAATGCAGGGAACAGTATTACCTGGCCACTAACATGACCATGACCCTTCCAGATTGCTGTGTCGGTGTATAGGAGAGTGGTAGATCCCATTACAATAAATAAACATGCTGTTCCTGTTTCAAGCGGAATAAAGTTGGTTTTGCTAAAGTACTGAGACTCAGCCTTGTGTTTTGGGGTGCAAGACAGGAACTCACACATCACAGTCTAGATGAGTATATTTTAGAGAGAACAAAAAAAACTTCAATTTGATATCAAATTGACAAAGTCATGAGTACAATAACAATTAAAACTTAAAAATAAGTGGAAAAAAGAATGCAGTATTGACAAGAATCACTTGGAATTTAGGAAGACCTGCAATTAAGAATAAATGATAATAAACAGAAATGGCAGCTAACAAGGGGAAGTTACATTTTAGAGAGTGTATCCCAGAAGAAGATTTCCAGAAAAGCAGCATAGGAAGATGTAGATTTTAAATGGTACAACTGATAGAGTTCTGCAAACAATAATAGGTTACAGAGTAGGATGTAGAAGTTGGTTTTAGAAGTCCTTTGTTCTCTTGTATCTTCTCTTTATTTGTAAATTTTATGCGAGGATACAAGGGGATTACAGTGGCTGACTTTCTGACACTTCAAAAACAATAATTCCTGTTAATATTCAGTGCACTTTAATAATCGAGCAAATTTAATTCTACTGGCACTGGGCTTCTGTGAAAGGGAAGATAATCAATGGAGGAACTGAAACTATACATGTAGTTTGGAAACAAAACCAAGAATAAATGTCTTTTGGATATTTGTAGATGATGCATACATAACACATGGAAACAGAAAGCACAGCTTTTGCCACAAACTTATTTTGTTCCTGTAAATCAAACTCCAAATGCTAAATTCCCTTTTGCTCTGCATCCTTTATGTGTGCTTTTGTTAATAGTAATAAATAAGCAACATGTGGCCACTTGTGATTTTTTGTGCCCTTGTGGTAACATTATTTATGACCTCCTGTTAGTTGACAAGAATTGTAGTGATAAAGTGTATAAAGAAAGGCAATATTGGAAGAAAGATTGTGAAAATGTAAACTAGGCGATAAACACATCTGGCAATAAAACTAAAATGTTTTCAGTTGAAGATAATTGCTTCCATGTTGAAATTCCACATTCCTGAGGTAAATTGAGCCTTCTACACAGCAGAGCTCCTCTGACTCTGTTTTTGTTACACTATGGTTAAACGCTAAGACTAATTATTGAGCTTTGTCTTCCACTTTTAGAGACTGGAGTTTTTACACATTCATCCATTCTTCCATCAAACTTCAGAACAAATTATTCCTTTGCATGGTCTCCACACCAACATCTCATTCAGGACGGGGCATCAGTCCACCATAAGACACAGTCACACAGCACCCATGCCTGTTAAATGTAGCTAAAAATCAAACATGATCCAAATGCCATAAACTACAAGACTACCTACTGCACTCAAAAAAAATTCTGATAATTGCACTTCCTTTCTTTCCTGACTTTTCCATCATTTGGGGCAGGTAGCATTAGCTTGTTGTTTACTAATTTGGCTGTTTATTTTTAGAAAGCTTTTTAATTGATCTTTTGTGCCTTCTGAACATGGCCCGAGGGCCAGTGATCAAATCAAAATGGAGTGAAATTATAGAGCTGCTGCTAAGAGAAGTACATTAGAAAATTAATGAGGTTGTAGAAGAAAAATTATCTGTTGTAAAAGTGTTATGGGTTGTATGTTTTATAAGAACCGACATTTACTGATCAACCACAAATGGAGGAGGAGTTGCCATCACTTTAATATTATGGATGCTGAATGGCACTTTGTTTTGGTTTTCTAGCGTCTTGGACTTTACTTGTATTTTGCCTTCTGTACAATGCTATTTTATTTATTAGTACAAACTGCAAAAATATTCACATTAAGGCCTTTGCCATTCCCATTAAAAACAAAATAAAATACATTTTTTCTCAAATCAAGTCTAATCCTATATTCTCTTTCAAATCTATACATACTCTTACCCCAATACAGCATTGCACTAACGCCTCCTTTAAATTCGTCCTTCCTTATTTAAAAAACAATCTGCAGTAAAACTCTTATTTCCCATTCCATGGTATCCACAAGACCTTCCATCTCTTTTTACAGAGCCTATGATGTCTGCTTCATGTTATCTCTGTTTCATAAGTGGCACTGTGTGGAGTACAGATGCCAGGACACATGCAAGCTAGCATTCTTGCTATTGAAGTTTTTACGACCTCTTCATGTTCATTGGGGGTTTCTCTAGGGTTCTGGTTTCCTGACCCATTCATACCAATGTGCTGATTTACGGTTTGTGTGCTTATGGACTCCTAATACGGAGAGAACCAGAGCCTGGGCTCTCCACATGACCTTGAAAATAAATGAATGGAAGGTGAAAATTCATTCAAGTGAAATAACATGACATATTATGCACCATACTAGTGAAATAGTTAAAAAAAAATCAGATCATAGCTTTGAATGTAATGTTATAATCAATAGAGGCTTTAAAAATTAATTTAGAAATGTAATCCATGAGGACTCTACTTTATCTCTTACTTGTTTACCTATGTTATGTGGGTATGTATAGATGTTATGTCATTTTCTAACCCACTTAGTCCTGAACAGAGTTGTGAGGGTCCTGAAGCCTATCCCAGCCTGCATAGGGCACAAGGCAGGAACAAACTTATGACAGGGTGCCAGTCCATTGCAGGGCAAACACACAAACACCCTAACTACACACTAGGGCCAATTTAGCATCACCAGTTCACCTAACCTGCATGTCTTTGGACAGTGGGAGAAAACCGGAGCACACAGAGGAAACCCAGGCGGACATGGGGTGAACATGCAAACTTCAAAATAGGAAGGACCCAGGATGCCAATCCAGGTCCTCTTACAGCGAGGCTGCAGTGCTAAAACTGTGCCACTGTGACAGCCTATGTATAAATGTATTCTTATTTATTATTATTGATATTTCATTCATTTATTAATTCATATACAGGTACTTCCCTATTTCTAATTTGTTATTTTTCTGTTTATTTACATTTTTTCTTTTACATTTTGAAAAGCACTTTCAGCTACATGTTTTGTATGAAAATGTACTATACAAATAAATGTTGTTGCTATTGTTCTTATGAATAATTAAAGGTTTTGGCACTTATTTCAAATAATTTAATAGGAAGTGTGATGCAGTGGAGAGCACTGTTTTCTCGGTGACTCAGCATTTTGGTTTTAAATGCCTTTCCCAGTCATATTCTGGATGGAATTTGCATGTTCTGTTCATATTAGGCTGAACTTTTCTCTGAGTTCCTGAGTTTCTCTTCCATATCCCAAAGATGGTTGCCCCAGTATGAGTGTGTGTGCACAAGCAAGCCCTCGATGGACTGATATCACATCCAGAGCTGTTTTTTGCCTTACACCCAATTGTGACTCAGATCATGCAGGACATTGGATTTAATTGGACTGAGCAGAGTTGGACATGTTATGTTAACTGAATGGAATATTCTTGCAAAACAGCAAAAGTTTGAAAAACTATTTTTTTGTAATATTCTTCACTTGTCTTGTACTTGTCCTATGTTTATCATTTCATGCATGCATGTCTGAGGATCATCTTGCTGGCTCTGTTCAAGTATGCAGTACCACCCCAGAACGAGAGTAGGTGCTATCACTAACCGTCTAACCAACTGACCACGGCCCATCATCTCCACAAGTCATGCCCCTTCCATTCCAGAACATATAAAGCCAGCCGTTCCTGGAAGGTTGTGTCTCACTGACCTGAACTTTCTTCAGAATGGACTACTGAGTCAGATCTCTCATATTCGTGACAGGTGATACGTTATGTTTTGGAGCCCCCATATGTCTGTTTTACAAATAAAAGATGTGGCCCAGATGGCATCCCAACTATTTTTGGGACTCTGCTAGTTACTCTGTTCTACAATGTATATGTTGTCCCGTGGTCCTGGGGAACATTATTTTTGTGCCACTGTATGCTACAATGCTGTCTATAGATGGTATGACAATAAAGCAATGTAAATTGATTTTTTTTTTAATGTTGGGGATAAAGATTCATAGACATACAATTATTTACCACATGTGGTATCTGTACACTAATGGGAGCACAATTAGTGTGAGTGTAAGCTTGAGCTCCTCAAGTATTATTGAGCCCACATAATTCACTTCATGATTATAGGAATGGAGCCAGAACAAGCATTGCACAGGGTGCCAGTCCATCACAGGACACACACACACCCTGAAACAGAGAGGATTCACAGTTACTACTGAATCAAACAGGCACATCTTTGGGATGTGGGATGAGAGTCCCTTGAGAAAAGCACTATGAGGCTGTAGCACCCACTAACTATGTTGTCCTCATTTTTACACATATTTCTCATTCAGAGTCATGAGGATCCAGACTGCATCTTTGAAAACATTAGTACAATTTTGACAAGAACGGGCCACTCAGCCCTGATTACCTATTTTGAATGTTCCTAAAGTCCTTTAGGGACTCCTATCTAGCCCTCTCTTCCGTTTTCTTCCAAATGTCACTTTCAAATTGCTTTTGTTTTTTTGCATTCCAGACCTTTGGGACCCATAATGAGTTTCCTCCAGTTTTCCGGGCCACACATCTGGATAATTCTTATACCTTTTTACTCAATGGCCCCTCTGAATAACAAGTTACAACACTCATTCAAACCAACTGTATTCGAGAGAGCAGCAAGGAGGCACCTTTTGCGGCAGCTCCATGAAAACACATTTGTAGTTACATTGCATGTGTGTGTGTGTTTTTCTAGCCTGCAGTATACATACAGAATAGAAAATGGGAACTGATCAAAAATAAGGAACTTATATAGGAATGCAGTGAAACACAAGGCAGAGAGCCATGTATGAATAATTCTGTGCTGTAGTTCTGAAACTGAAGAATAAATTGTACATATCATAACTAGGCCATGTGTGGCACAGAGGCTCACACCACCAAGGTAATGGGTTTGAAACCCAATCTGCTCACTGTCCGTTCTCACACGCTCCTCTTGTCTGTAGAGGTTTTCCTCCTGTAGCTCAAAGTTATGTATGTTAGGTTAACTGATAAATTTAAACTGGCCTGGTGTGAATAAGTGTGTATACAGTATGTGTGTGTGATGCCCTACGATGGACTGACACTCCTAAAGCTGCCAGAATAGGCTCTGGGGAGACAGACCATGTAAATGCTATAAAGGGTCATAAATATTGAACTACATTAAAAGAGAATGACATTTTCTAATTGTGTGGTGGTTGTCAATAAAGCCGAACCGATCAGCTGATAATTGGGAGCACACCCACGGAGTTGTGTGAAATCTTTCTTATCCTACAAGCTATAGTGCTGAGTGTTCTTTGCTATGGAAAATGGAAAAACAAATAAACTATCACACAGGAAACTCTGTCATTGCTGTTTTTGTCTGCCGTAACCTAACTGGAAATCTAATTGTCCAGGATGTTATTCTCTAGCTGTCCTTTTACAGTTTTTGGTGATCTCATAAGTTTTTTATGGCATGTCCAGTATGACTGCTCAAATAAAGGCAATTCATTTTTTACACTTGTGCGGTGTAATTGTGCATATGGTATACTTTCTGAAAGCAGAGGTGTCCACAGCTGTTATTTTTAAAACCAGAATGTGCAAACACAAAGCTACCATGTTACTTTATACCATCAGGGTTTACTGTATGTAATACATAATATAGCAGAGAAGACAAAAAATAAATAATAATTTTAAGATAGCTTTTTTAGTGTAATTCTCTCTTATTTCAATGGAAAATTAGACAGACTGTTCTAATGAATTGCGGTGGGCTGGCACCCTGCCCGGGGTTTATTTCCTGCCTTGCACCCTGTGTTGGCTGGGATTGGCTCCAGCAGACCCCCGTGACCCTGTAGATAGGATATAGCGGGTTGGATGATGGATGGATGGATGTTCTAATGAATACAAAGAAGAAGGATGGAAAATGTGGTCACAAAACAGGTAGTTTAGACATTGGAACAATGAATAAACAGATGTTAACTGTGGTCTTGATCTTAGTTAAACTCATCTGATTTGGGAATGACTAACACCCTCGTGAGGAATGTAATTTGTGGTCCCTGACAAATAATAAGTGCACTTGGGTCCTGGAAACTGGAATGGCTGACAAATCAAACTTTATTTTTCACGTACAGTTATACACACAGTACAATATGTATTGAAATGCTTGGTTGCTGAACTTTGCACTTTGGGCACTTTCAGCTACATTATTTGTATAAACATGTGCTATATAAATAAATGTTGTTGTTGTTATTGAACTCCAAGTCTGCAAAATTACGTAAAATATCTGTATGCAGCCTGCAATGCCTATAAAACTTACTTTGGACTTTTTCTAGTTGGGTTTCTAAATTGACATAATGTACATCAGTCTTGTTGGCTCTTCCTTAATCTCATACAGCTTAACTGCAGTTACACATCATTATTTTCATTTAGTGTTCGCTTTTTGTAGAGACGTGGCAACTTGTCATTAAGTCGCTTCATCCAGTTATCAGTGGCATTTAGTACTGGAGCAAAACCAGCTAGCAACCTGAAACCTCCACTCTGTCACTGATCCAGGCTTGGAATAAAGAGTGCTGTGTGTTGCATCTGCATCTTTGCCTGTCTGTGTCGAAGTTAGAGCAGCCGTATGCGCCCCTGGTTTCCGCTATATATATATATATATATATATATATATATGCATATATATATACTGTATATATATATATATATATATACATATACAGTATATATATATATATATATATATATATATATATATATATATATATATATATATACACATATATATATATCATTTCTGTCTGTCTGTTTGAGCATCTCGCAAAAAAACCACATCACATGTTTCTACAAAACTTTGGAATTGATTCCAAACTTTGCAATTATTATAGTGTAACTTTAAATACAGGCTAATACAAATTTACATTTTCTACATATAAATATCTTGAAAGGTTTTTAAAGCTGAGACAACATAACTAAAATTTGCCATTTTCGCTGGAACTTTGTGCCTTTTAACCTCAATATCTCCAGAACACAACATGATATGACATGATTTTTTCTTCAGAAGAATTAGAAACAATTGCATATAAAACAGCTCCAATTTCAGGTGTTTATATTGACCGCAGTAATTACTACAAATTGTTAAACCTTTAGCTATGTTGAAAAAGAATGAGATGTTTACTGTATATTTGCCGCTCAATAACGTTTGATCGAAAATATGTTCACTGTTTTCTGAATGCTCATTTTATGAAGAACAAAAAAGGTCCAATCCAATTTTTGTCAAGAGCAAGTAATAACCTAGCAAAAGACCCATTTATGATGACATCTGTGCTTGAGCTGGAACAACAAATGTCTTTTGAGATGGCTGGAGTAATTGAGTACAGACACTGCGGGGGGATCTGCCAGGAGTTCTGCTCAGAGAGGAGAAGGGTGCGTGTGCCACTTGGCCCTCATTTGTCTCTCAGCAATTAAATTGTTATGATTGTGGTGTATTGTACATACTTTATAACATTTGAATATTATTAATGAGATATTCAGATCATTTCTATTTTTGTTCTATGAGTAAATAATGCTAAAAAATACATGTCTTTCTAAAACAATGAGGAGTTCATAAGAGTCAGGTCTGCTTTTTATTCATTTAATGTACATTGTATCATTCTTCTGGGTGAAGCTAGGTAGAGCAGAATAATAACACAATAAAAATGAAAATAAATCTGCAGATAATATCTACAGTGTAGAGTCAGCCTGCTGCTATTTTAAAGTATATGTTATTGAGAAGGTACAAGCCCAAAATTTGTACAGATTACTTTTGATCCTTAGTAGCCTCCCACTTATTGACCAACACTGAAATTCCAACTGTGGTAAGATTGATCTGGCTTCCACATGTCCTTCCATACTTCATGCTTGTTAAAGAGCTTCTTCTCCTTTTGGCTGCTTCCGTTAAGGGTTGCCACAGCGGATCATCTTTTTCCATATCTTTCTGTCCTCTGCATCTTCCTCTTTTCCTCTTCCCTGGAAGCTCTATCTTTAACATCCTTCTCCCAATATACCCAGTATCTCTCCTCTGCACATGTCCAAACCAATGCAATCTCGCCTCTCTGACTTTGTCTCCCAATTGTCCAATCTGAGTTGACCCTCTAATGTACTCATTCCTAATCCTATCCATCCTCATCACACCGAATGCAAATCTTAGCATCTTTAACTCTGCCACCTCCAGCTCTGTTTCCTGCTTTCTGGTCAGTGCCACCGTCTTCAACCCATATAACATAGCTGGTCTCACAACCGTCCTGTAGGCCTTCCCTTTCACCCTTGCTGATACCCGTCTGTCACAAATTACTCCTGACACTCTTCTCCACCCATTCCACCCTGCCTACACTCTCTTTTTCACCTCTCTTCTACAATCCCCATTACTCTGTACTGTTGATCCCAAGTATTTAAACTTATCCACCTTCGCCAACTCTACTCCCTGCATCCTCACCATTCCACTGACCTCCCTCTCATTTACACACATGTATTCTGTCTTGTTCCTACTGACCTTCATTCCTCTCCTCTCTAGAGCATATCTCCACCTCTCCAGGGTCTCATCCACCTGCTCCCTACTATCGCTACAGATCACAATGTCATCAGCAAACATCATAGTCCACGGGGACTTCTGTCTAATTCCATCTGTCCATCTGTCCATCACCAGAGCACTGACAAAAATTAGTTAAAACTGACTCCGAGTTCAGTCTCAGCAGCTGACTGACACTCCAACACATTGCACATTTATATATTTGATTTGATGATCACTTGAGCTTTGCTTAGAATTATTAAGCAGAAAAATAACTCATTATGTAATCAAAGAATCAGTCGTCACAATGATAAAGAATTTATTATGCAGTTTCTGTGGTATTAGCACTATACAATATCAGGGAAGAAAATATATGTACTTTAAATTAATATATAAAATTAATATATGAAATTAATATATATATACAAGGGCAGCACAGTGGTGCAGTGGTAGCGCTGCTGCCTCACAGTAAGAAGGCCTGGGTTCACTTCCCGGGTCCTTCCTGTGTGGAGTTTGCATGTTCTCCCCGTGTCTGTGTGGGTTTCCTCCCACAGTCCAAAGACATGCAGGTTAGGTGTATTGGCGATCCAAAATTGTCCCTAGTGTGTGTGCTTGGTGTGTGGGGGTGTGTGTGTGTGTGCACCCTGCGGTGGGCTGGCACCCTACCCGGGATTTGTTCCTGTCTTGCGCCCTGTGCTGGCTGGGATTGGCTCCAGCAGACCCCCATGACCCTATGTTAGGATATAGCGGGTTGGATAATGGATGGATGGGATATTTATACAAAACTGATCAAGTCTAACTTGCATTGTTAACATTGTATTCTTTGCACCCTTTTTTAAATTATTTTATTTTAATAATTTTTTGCACCCTTCTGACTGCCAAAACCAGAAGTGATCACCGTTTGGTCAATTTTCTCTCTAGTTAATAATATAATGGAAAGGAGATTATTTTCAATCTTCATTCATACATTTTCCAAACTTGTTTATTGCAGTAAAGAGCCTTCCCCAGCAGTATCAGCCATAAAGCAGAATACAGACCTGAAATGGGTGCATGGTCCACTGGTACTCATACCTACTGTACACTCAATCTGTGGCCAGTTTAGAACATTCTGTCTATATAACCTCTGTGTTTTTGGGATATGGGAGGAAGATCACAATACCTGAAAAAAACAACCTGTTCTCAGAAACCAAGACCCATGGAGTGGTGAAACAGTAGCACTACATGCTATGACACTGTTTCCTTTACCCTTTTAAAGTCCTCAGCTTGTGAAAATGAGTTTGAAGATAGACTTGTGATGGTGCGGGTCGGCTCCACACTGTGGGATCCCACTGGGAGCCTCTTCAACCTGCCACCGCCAATAACATTTCCGAGGGATGAGCTTGGCAAATGAGGACACCACATAAAGCTAGGGAAGGTGAAAGTGCTCAACTGCTTTTATTAAAGCCATTCCAAAACCAAACAGTTTTCAAAAGTGCAAATAAATAAATAATGCAATTAAAAAGGTGAATATGTGGAGGTTAAAATTCAAGTACATCAATCCATTAAAAACGAGGTTAAAAGCCATCTGGCATCAAACTGTCCTTTTCTATGTGCCTGGCGCATCTTTCTTAAAACTGTCATTTCCTCTGCTTTTCCCGAATGTGTCCAGCCGACAGACACAGTGAACCTTCCACATCTGCATGCATAATTCTTTGATCTGTGTGATGTTTGAGGGGTGTCTTGCATGCACTAATGTTTGAGTGGTTTCTTGCATCCACTGTCCCTCTCAAATACCCCCACAGTAACTCAGTGGGGTTCAGGTTCAGGCTTTGACTTATCTATTCCAAGACCATCCATTACTTTCTTTTCAGCCATTCCTTGGTGGATTTACTAGTAACTTTAGGGTTATTGTCATGTTGTGTTTGGTTAGAGATCACACTGGGTATCATGAAGGCTATGGAACTGTTGAATATAAAAATGGAGATTTCAAAGTGATTGTTTCTCAGAATTGTGCACAACTATGTTCTCCACAACTTGCTGAGTTAAATGCACTTACTGAAGCATGCAGACCAGGTCAAGACAAAGTTGTAAATATTTTCACTGATTCTGCTTATGCTCATGGTGTTTGCCATTTCTTTGGAGCAGTGCAGAAACAATGAAGACTTAAAACAGTGATGGATTTCCAATTCAACATCATGAACACATTCAGAAACTAATTTCAGCTATAATGCTCCCATCACGCCTGGCCATAATGAAGTGTCTGGCACACGAAGAAAGGCAGAGATTTTGTAATCAAGGGAAATAGTCTTGCAGACGAGGCTGCTAAAAATGCTACCAAACATCACTTGCTGTATTGTCACCTTTTGTTTTCACAGCACCAGGAGTTACTGACAAGGACATAATTACTAGGCAGGAAAGAGCAGAACCATACAAACAATCAATGTGGGTCCAAAGAGATGCTGCAAAGGATGTACAGGGATTGTGGAGGCCGACTTAAGGCTTGATTTTTGCACCTTCTTTGTGCAGGAGTTTGACATTTATGCTACGGGGGAATTGATTACAAAGACTGAAACTTTTTTTAAGATCATTTTTTAACACACTGTGAGGTTTGTGCAAAGAACAATGTGATGAAAAGAGTTACACTATTAGGACAATAGACCAACACCAGAGGGACTATTTAAACATTTGGTTATGAACTAAGTTGATATGATAAAAGAAGTGCAAGGAAAAAGTTACACATTACTAATAATTGACAGATTCAGTAGATGGATAGAAGAAGCCACTCTTTCACCAAATCAAGAAGCAGGAACAGTTGTGAATTTTCTAACCAGAGAGGTTATACCAGGATTTGATTATCCAACAGAAATAAGCCCAGACAATGGCTCAGCTTTTATTTGAAAAGCACTCCAGTAGGTAATACAGAAGTTGTGAATCAAGCAGTGTTTTGGGTGTGTTTATCATCCGCAGTCACAGGGAATGGTAGAGAGAGTTAATGAAACATTGAAAGCTAAATTAAACAAAATTTGCACTGCAACAAAAATGAATTGGGTCGATGCTTTATTGCTTGCTTCAATGAGTTACTGCAGGCAAACAAACAGACTAATGCATTAAATGGTACTGGTCAACCTATGCCTTTGCCTGTCTGGAGGGGACCTCATAAAAGACCTTCTTTATAACAATTGGAATTAGAGGTGAAAAGTTATATGAGACAATCAACTGCTATTCATAAACTTATCTAATTGCAGGAAAAGAATAGAGAGCCAATAGAAGCACAGGAACCCAAGAATCAAGTTAAGCCTGGGGACCAAGTCTATTTGAGGATCTTCCACAGAAAGTGGAATGAACTGAGACATGAGGGTCCTAATACTGTTGTGCGCCCTACCATGACGGTTCTCTAGGTGGAGGGGAGCACAGCCTTGTATCATCTGAACCATTGCATCAGGGTACCAAGAGCAGAGCACGTGGGTCAGGATGGAGAAACCTCAAGGCGTGAAGATAAGGCAGCCTTTCAGGGGAAGGATGCCTCACCAGTGCATAGGAGCCCAGATCTCGAGGGAACCATATTCAACAATGAGGATTCGGCAAACATAGAACCAAGATTTGATCCTATGCTTAGCAGTGGCATTGCCTGATTTCATTAACTCGAGATAGAGAATCTGTGCCTTCATCTAAGAAAAGTTTTCAATTATTAACTCGCCAAATTCTTATGTGGAAAAAAACTGTCCTCTGTATTGAAAGAAGGCAGTCATGGAGTCCAAATGAGAATGCAGAACAATTCTTTATTTGCACAGAGATATGCACAAATTTTTCAGTCCATGGAGTCCTGAATCAAACAATTCATTCTCTTTAATACTTTTCTATTGTCATTAACTTATCTAATGCATCACATCATCTAACTCTTGATATGCAGAACTCTGTCATCTTAACCAATCAACTACAGCCACAAGTAATTTCGTATACATGTTGATTCTTCCATTATTCTAAACATCACTTTGTTAATATGGATGTGTTCCGGGTCTTCCCATTGATCTTATTGCCATTTCATAACAGGGGTGTTTAGGTTTTCCCACTGGTTTATCTTTGTTTTTAAAGGGGTGTTCATTACTCATTTACCTTAATTTAGCCTTAGTAATTACTTTGGTAGCTCCACTAAGATGCCTAAGCTTTAAGCATCATTTAGTTACATTCAATCCTTATCCTTATGTTTAATAATTCATTGCTATAATGTCATATACATATATACTTGTATTATATCATGAAAATGATCATGTATTGACTAAAATATTATCCAAATATTCTACACTGACAACGCTTTTGTGTAAAGTTTGTACCTTTTAGGTCTTTAGACAGCTATGTTGTAATTGGAGGGTCCATTTTTAAAGGAGTGAGTGTCCAGGCTTTCCTGGCTTTACATTCAGTTTCCATTTGGTAATCTGTATCAGGCTGACTCAGGAGAAAACAATTATGGAATGCCTTCACTGTGATACTTCACCCCTCCTGAAGTTAAGACCGATTCTTCCCTCATAAAACTAAACCAATGTTGCATTTAATAATTAAGTAAGCAAAAATCAAAATAGGAATACATGAAAATAGTGTGCACACTTGTATGTATCCATATTTCCTTCAATTCAATTTTATGTGAAATTGATTCCCTTTTAATCAGGGCATGTTGAAGGGAATCAGAAACTATTTAGGCTTTCCGGTAACAGCAATTTAAAAAGCCTGTCAACAGTGAGGAGTTGTTACACTTACATCTCCATTGTTTTCTTCAGCCATTAATAAAATGGGTCTTCCTTTGAGTACTTCCAAAAGAGTTTGTTCCCAAAAAGAAAATTCATAGTATTCAAAATTCAGTATAAGTTAAAAATGAACATTTTAATGCATGTGATTTTCAATACAAATACTCGAGTAACTTGTAGGACTCACTAGTGCAATATTTGACATGGCTTTTTTTTGGACTTGGCCTATCCTCCATGATAGGAGTTGACCCTTGTAGCTACACATTTCACTCCCAGCTGACAGAAGGCATATTGCATGGAAGAAAGGTCCAACTATTACAATTCACTGATGGCATTCCTTTATGAAGGACATTGAGATTTCTCTCTAAATCTCTCTGATTTAAGGGGCAGATGATAATGGACTAGTTGCGAAGATCAGTGAAAGCATTACATTAGCTAACCTTTATACTGAAATGTATTGGCAAAACCCCTGTTTATTGAAACACTTTTCAAACTTCTCCCCATAAACAAAATATTTTGTAGCCTGCATATTTTGAAATGTTTACTTTTCTTATATGCATTTATAGGGGTCTTTATAAAATGTATTTATTTTAATTTTTTTGTAAAGGCTGCATTGTTTATTTGTTTACTGTTTACTAGTCAATAATGGCTTATGGTATATGTTTGTGTACATATTTGTTTAATATGATTAAAATATTCAGCATTTTGCATTCATTCAATATTTGTCAAGTCTGGGTTCATTCAACAAAAATAAGGTGGTACCGCACGGTTCACACATATCGAAAACCTAAGCTTATGGTATATGTTTGTGTACATATTTGTTTAATATGATTAAAATATTCAGCATTTTGCATTCATTCAATATTTGTCAAGTCTGGGTTCATTCAACAAAAATAAGGTGGTACCGCACGGTTCACACATATCGAAAACCTAACTGTAATAAATGGTCCGTGATGTCGGGCAGAATTTAAATAAGTAATCACTTTCTGATGAGTGTGGGCTCCTTTCGGGTGCAGGTGTGCAGTAGCGCATTTCACTCCGGGTTTGATTGGGGTACTTGGCTAATCACACGTACATGTGTGAAGGCGGGCATCAGTAAGGTAAGTCATTCACACCTTGGAGGTGGCAGCATATCACACCAGCACCATTTGGGCCAGATAAAAGGAGCCTGACTGAGATACGAAAGGACAAAATGAGAGGAAGGAAAGAAACATTGGGACAGTAAAGAAACTCAGAGGTTAAAAGAAAAGATTGATGGAAAAAACTTATGGAGATGGCAGGATTGGGAGCCATTGGTGAGCAGAGGGAGCATAGGGCTAATACTCAGGGGCTGAAGAGGGCCACTTGGATGAGCATATATGGAGTAGCTGGAGTGGCCCAATGCTCACTCTTGTGTAAGGCCGAGGAGTGGCAGCAAGAGCTGGGAAGAGTGAGGCTGAGCATGGCACCCTCCTGGGAGCCCTTGGGACAGCAGGGACCCGAGTCTGTGAGATAAAGGTTGGCTGTGCCTGTCAGCAGGACGTCTCCTCTGTCTGCAGGATCCCAGGGTAAGCAGAGGAGAAGTCCTGCTGACAGGCACAGCCAACGTTTTAGAAAGGAAACACCAAGGCTCGCAAAGGAGCAGATTCCTGCTGCATTATTTAAACCTCAATTTTAAATGGAATATTTATATGGATATTTTAAACTCCGCTTGCCCTTGATTTTTATTGATTATTTATTTATGGATTTGCTGCACTGCACTTTTTGAACACTTTGCTTTGGATTGATTTTAAAAAAAGCACTGAACACTTTTGCACCTACCCCTTTTTGTAAGTATGTGCCCTAATTTCCCCAGCTCAACTCGGTACATGACTATCTCGGGTTCAAGAGGCTTCCAGATTCAACCGAGAGCATGGAGCCCACCCAGACTGTCACACCAACATATAGGACAAAATACACATTTCATGCGAATGGAGATAATGAAATAAAGAAAACATTTAAAATAAATATAGGCTTACAAATTCAAGAATTCATCTTCTGTATCTTAGCCTAACACTGTATTCAGCTTAAAGGGGTACTAAAATACGACTATAAATGTGCTGTTGGCTTAGTATTTAGCTAGTGTAACCAAAAGGGGGCACTACTGAGCCCCAAAACACAGACACGATAATGCCCAGACATACGTAATGCCCAAATGAAGGGTTTTTATTAAGTTTCAACACCTCCTTCGCAAGAATAACAACAAAATATGACTCTGACTTGACTAAAATGAGACAGCAGGCTTTCTTTTAAGCTTGACCTGGGAATTGTGTTTGGTCTCTTGTTCCAGTCATCCAGAGCACTTCCAGGTCGTGACCTGGCAGTACCCCCTGGCG
Source organism: Erpetoichthys calabaricus (assembly GCF_900747795.2). NCBI lineage: Eukaryota > Metazoa > Chordata > Cladistia > Polypteriformes > Polypteridae > Erpetoichthys > Erpetoichthys calabaricus. The sequence continues at coordinate 11,212,194 of NC_041404.2, forward strand.
GTCCCCAATGACCCCAACAGGGTTGCGTTTATTGACTCCATTTCCCATGCCACCCATGTGGTTGTCCAAATTGGCTTTAGCCCCGGAGGCATACTGTACTTCACCATAGAGGTAAAATTGCACAAAGGCTGATGCGTGAAATTGCTAGCTTAAAATGCATATGGCAAATCAGTGTTTCTCAACGACATGGTGATGACCCACATTTGGACACCAATGACTTGATCAAAACCCAACCAGGATGATCGGTCCTGGTGCTCACACTTGGTGGATCACAAAGAAACTTACATGAAAAAAAGTGGGTGTAACACCAAAAAGGTTGAGAAATAGTGTTAAACCACTAAAATCAACATTAGAGTTGAACTTAACAATATTGAAAATAGCAATGAAAATCACAGTGCATCTCCAAACAGTCATTTGTCTCTGTTAGTTTTATTATGTAAAACACGCAAATTAAAAGCTTATAATGCATATATAAAAATATTACATACATCCATCCATTATCCAACCCGCTATATCCTAACTACAGGGTCACGGGGGTCTGCTGGAGCCAATCCCAGCCAACACAGGGCGCAAAGCAGGAAACAAACACCGGGCAGGGCGCCAGCCCACCACAGAGCACACACTCACACACACCCACATACCATGCACACACTAGAGACAATTTAGAATCGCCAATCCACCTAACCTGCATGTCTTTGGACTGTGGGAGGAAACCGGAGCGCCCGGAGGAAACCCACGCAGACACGGGGAGAACATGCAAACTCCACGCAGGGTGGACCCAGGAAGCGAACCCAGGTCTCCTAACTGTGAGGCAGCAGCGCTACCCACTGCGCCACCATGAAAAATATTACAACAACAACATATTTATTTAGCACATATTGATAAAAATGGCGTAGCTCAAAGTGCTTTACAAGATGAAGAAAGAAAAGGTGATATGAAACAAAAATAACATTAGGCAATGCTACATAACAAAGAATAAAGTAAGGTCAGACGGCCGGGAGGACAGAAAAAAAACAAAACAAAATCTGCCGGGGTTTCAAGACCAAGAGACCGTTCACTCCCCACTGAGCATTCTACCTAACATAAATGATCTAAATCAGTCCTTATGGCTTTTAGGCTTTCCTTTATATTATTTGCAAAATATAAAGGAAAAATACTGTCAACAACTGCAAAGAGAAAGGCCCTGAAAGACCTACATGCTATTTACTTTTATTTGTTTAGTTTTCATACTCCTGGAACTTTTTGCTACCATTCTAGCTATTTCTTCTACTTCTTCTACCTACCTAAATATCTCTAAAACACCTTTTTACCAGAAAGATGACAGCTAAAGACCCAGACTCCCCATGCTTACGAAAGAGTAAAGAATGTAAAGAGGATGCTCGGTTCTATTTTGATTATACAGGTGAACCACATGCAGCTGTTTCTGTCTTTTGATTTGCCTATCGCGTCACTTACATGCTCTGAAAGGCTCAAAGCTTGACCCTGTTTTATTTCTTTACAATTTACCTTCTTTTTTATTAGAATTAAAGTGAATTTTTCCTTTTATTTTAACCTCTACTTTTGAAGGCTGTCACTGATGACTTCACCATGAATACTATTTCAATGTTCCACTACCATAATGTCATTTGTTTCCAGGGATCTTTGTACACCTACACTGCAATGGGGTGCATTCGGTTTAGCATCAGCACTTTTGTTTTCAAATAAAAAAGTAACCTACCTAGAAAAATCAGGTGCAGTTTGGATTTTATTTTGGGCCAAAAGATGAAATGTAATCAAATACCCAAGCCACAGTTGAAACCAGGAAGTCAATAAACCAAATAACGAAGCCAAAATGCTTTGCCTGAAATGTAGTAGAAAAAGAACAAAGCAAAAGAATCTAAACTAGAAATTTATGAGCAATGTAAAAGTCGTGAAAAACACTTAGGCCTCCAGCAGTCCAGTGGTTACAACCACCTTAGCATAAGGTAGAGAACCTGCAAAAAGTCATCAGGAAAAGTGAACACAACTAAATTAAAACAACTGAAAAAACATAAATATCGAAAATCAGCAACACAGAATACTATGATTGGTAATAAAAAGTCTTGAAAAAAAGTTCAGAACCGTAAAAAGAAAATTTTAAAGAACCCAAATCGTAACAAAAAGGACACTTTCTTCTGCAACCTAATTGCTTTGAAGCTTAGTAGTTTCCTGATCTTCCATGAGTTCTACAGTTCATGTATTTGTCAATTACTTGCAATTGGTTACAATTCTATGTTATATATCAGGACCCCTGATGTTATATATTATTTGAAACTGGAAAAAATCAAATTCTCACATAGAGGGTCTGTTCAAAACTTTTTTAAAACCTGGCATGATCTAATCAATAGCATCTTAGAATAAGCTTTTGTACTGGAGAAAAGGATTCTCTTCCCTCTTTTCTACTCTTAAAGTTTTACTCTGGCTGTTGGCTTTCCTGTCTTTCTCTTGGGTGGGGGTTGAATTGAATTTAGTTTTGTTAAGTTGGTATGGAATTTTATTGCTTTTAAAAAATTTTAAATATTTTGGGACCCTTGCATGTCCTTAATCTCTTTTCATTAACCACCTAACTTATGAAAACTTCTTAGCCATGGGTGCCAACTCGACATAAACATTGGGGGCAAAAAAAATATAAACCGCATAGGTAATAATCCAGCAATAACAACATCACAACAATAACTACACTTACACAGCAATAACTACAACAACAACAACAATAATAATATCCTTGAAACCAACGTAGCACAGGAGACGCAAATGTGGAAAAAAAAAAACTAAACAATCAACACAGCAACAGGACTGCAACTCTAAGCTTTCACTGCAATGCAAAAGGCTGGCTTAATTCAATTCAAATGGGCTTACATTAAAACTTGTGTTAAAACTTTGCATATTTGCATCACCATCTATTACTTGATTGATTACACTCTTCACACTCACTCATGGCATGCTGAAAAGGTTAGTCTCATGCCTAGAAAAACTGTCTGATGTCTTGATTTGATGGCGATATTACATTTTTTGCATATATTTTCAGGTATACAGTAAACAGGAAAAGATAGATAGATAGATATGTCACACGTGTCTCGTCACACTTATAGGTAATCTAACTTAGACACCATTAAAATATCCGACTACGCCACCCAGTTTTATTAAGAGACTGGGAACTCCTGAAATTTACCAATAATAGCACACAGGTTTCTTTAAATTGGGCGGTGAGTAAACACACAATGAAAGACACAACAGTAATTTCAGAAAAAGGCAACAGTAAGTTCTATTGTACAAGACAATATAAGGTACATTAAAAAGATAAATGAACATAACAGAACCTAAACATATCAGGAATTAATTTCCTTTTTTTAAAAAGAAAATACACAGTCCACACTCTAAAAGTCCATAAAAACAAGAATTGGAGGATACAACCTTTAGTGGTGCAGAGTCCACAGTTTGGGCATTGTGTTACCCCAACACTTAATTGTTCATGGATGCACTCTGTTCCCCGGCAGAAGTTGTGTCAAATTGTTGACTCCCTGTCAGCGTCTCTGCGTTGTCCCTTTTTTCTTCCACTCTGGGCTCCTTGTGTTGCTGGGACCTAGGCACGCCTCATTTCTCGTCTGTCAGCTTTACTGGGTCCTTTCATGCAGATTCCCACTCTCGCTGAACCCACATCTCTTTGTGGAGCTGTCTCTTCCTCCCTGGAAGTGTTGCCGTCCTTGTGCCTCACGTTGTGCCAGCCAGGTACCCTTGTCTGCCTGCGAGCCCCTGTGCCCTGTCCCAGTGTCTTGGCAGCGTTTCCTGTGGACTCTCCCTCCTGCCTTCTGCTGGCCAGCAGTTTATATTTAGTTCACCCCTCTGTTCTCAGTCCTGGACAAACAGTTTAATCCATGGCACATCTAAATTGCCTGGGTTTAACAATTAATAAAAACACAAACAAAATGTATGGTTACCAAACATTAATAAGTACAGATATGCTGATTAGGAACCAATATTTCCAAGCCAGGTAAATACAGACATTCTACCAAGGCCAGACTTCAAAGCAGTGATTCTCTTGCAGGACAGCAAATACCATTAATAAGTACTGATAGCCTTTTAACTTCTCACCCCCCCTAGTCCCAACAGTGGGTGCCTAATGGAACCACCCAGTGCACAAAAAAAATGTAAAAGTGTCCCCCTCTGACAGATAGATAGTGTGGCAGACGGCCAGGGCCCTTACTCAGCTGAGACGCCCCGACTATGGTAGGAGAGAGCTTTATTGGGACTGTTTCCCAAAGTTTCTAATTCTTCACTTCAATTTTTAGATTAGGAGTAATTAAACACACTGCTATATCTTTCATCCAGTTTAGCACTGTTCACATACACCAAAAATCTTCAGAACTAGAAGGAAACACTACACAGACCATTGAATCATATAAACTGATTCTAACATATCTACTGTAGTAATTCTGGTATAAAGAACTGCAAAGAACAATATAGTGTATTTGTTTTGAGAATGTAAAGTAGCAAAAAAATGTAGAAGAAAAATGGGAACCCTAAATTTATAAAAAGAAAGTGACTAAAAACATGGTGATATATGGAATTAAAAAAATGTGGAAATATAATGGCATTAAAGTGGCACCATGGTGTATGGTAAAGTGCATTAGGGGTTCATGGTGGTGCAAGATTTTATAAATAAAAACAGTGTGACTTGGGCTCGGTGAATATGGGTGTGCGCTGATATAAAGCCAGGCTCCTGATTGCATGTTCATGTGCAAATATTGTTTCCTCATTGACGCTCCATAGGTTGTTAAGCAAAGCCCTAATATATAAAGAGTCTGTGTATATCAGAAAGTGAGGAAGAAAAAGATTGGGGAAATTGGAGAAAGAATTGCGAGTGTGAGATGGTGTAGTAGAGAGGAAACATGGTGGTTGGATAGTCCCACAGGGTCACTCCTCCTGAGCGCTGTGGGGAGAAGGACTGGCCAATGGCTTTGAGGGTCAACCATGTACACTGAGGATGGTGGTAGGATGAAGGATCTAGGCTTTGGGTGTCCCAGTGGTGTATGGGATGAAAACCAAATAATGGATGACCAAATATGGATGCCAGTGTGCCTGCTCTGCTGGGCACATCCAAGAAGGTGAGCAGGCTAGGCAGGAGAGAGAAATTAGCTGATTCTGTGTTTAATGTTTGGCTTTAGTTTATTTATTGGAACTTATTTATTGAACAATTTTACCTTCACATGTACTTGTTTTTATTGGATTATTAATTGATTGAAGATTGACTGCACTTCGCTATTTCTATGAACACGGATTGTGAGTAAACTGCACAAGGCACTGTTGTCACCATCCTTATTATTGTGTATCCTCTTTGCCCTAGTCCATCTCAGTTGGGTGAGGCTACGGGCAACATGGGGCATCAAGTGGTGATGTAGTAAATGCTGCTACCTCCCAGCTCCAGAGTCATCCATTTCTGTCTCGTTGGTATTCCTCAGCTGTTGTCACTGATTGGTTAATCTGAATTAGGTAATCCAATCACTCCTTGTGTAAGGTTTACATCATATCCCCAAGCCTGTATATTTTTTCTTCCAATTAATCTTTTTTCTCCCTCATTCCAAAAATGTGCAATTTAAGTTAATTATTAAATTCAAATTGCCTGATTTAGATGTGAGTTTGGGTATGTTCAAAAACGGACCCTGTGATTCACTGACACCATGTCCAGGGTTGTTTCCCATGTTATAATGATGCTGTCAGAACTTGATTCCCTAGGTTTGAGAATATTATGTTAGCCTGGTGTGAAAGAGTGTCACTCAGCTCTGTCATTGGGATGCAGTTTGTCCAGGGGTGGTTTCCAGTTTGTGGAACAGCTGCCAGGATTAGTTTTGGCCATCTATAACATTGTCCTGGTTCAGAAAATGAATAAATCAGATATTAAGCAAATCTGAAAAAAAAAACAGTGCAAATGAATTGAAAGGTGCCATCTGGTGGACTACAAACAAAGTAAGAGTGTTAAGCTAAAATGTAAATAATTGACATATATTGTGCAGAATTCATAATTACATATAGTGAAATAAAGAAAACAGGAAAACTGGACAATTGTGAGAGAACAAGAGATTGATGCTTAGGAGAACAATTGAAATGGTGGAGAGTATTGATTGAACTGCTGAAAGTAACAGAATGTGTATAAGTGTGAAAGGCAAATGAGAAAAAAACAATAAAACTGTAAAGACCCCTAAGGTGTAATGTGGTGTGGTGTACTTTACATTTAAATGTATTTGCTTAGCAGATGTTTATATCCAAAGTGATCTACAAAGGAGGTCAACATAATCAAGTAACATCATTCTAGGGACTGTTTTGGACAGGTGTAGCAGAACAGGTTACAGAAGATGATCATCACAAGTGAACAGCTATAAAGTTAGCATAACAAAAAATGATCAGTTTACAATATGACATATCCATACAGCAAAAAAAACATTCATCAGCAATTTGACAGACATTCACAAAACAGCAGGGTTTTCAATCACTTCTTAACCTCCTTAGCATGTCTGCACCATTGTCTGGGTGGCACTCAGGCCTGTCGCTTACACAAGACACACCTATACTGTTTCCCCAGGGACGCTCAGTACTAACGCTGTTTCTACTTTTACAGCCCGAGTAATTCTCGGGTCTAACGCTTATGTGAGATGTATCTGCACAGTTGCCAGAGTGTCTAACGCTAACACATTAAGGGAGTCAGTAGTTCAGATGGAGGTGGGCAGCTTGTTCCACCAACTAGGAGCCACATATGATAAGAATTTGGACTGAGATTTGATACCACACAGAGGTGGCATCACTGGACACCATTCATCAGCAGATTTGAGTAGTTGAGACAGAGCTTAGCAGTGTCTCAATGTACACAGGTGCTGACCCTTTGATTATTCTGTAGGCAAACATGAAGGATTTGAACTTAATGTGTGCTGCAACAGGAAACCAATGTAGCGACTTGAAGAGAGGTGTGACATGCATCCATCTTGGGACGTGATAGTAGTAAATTGCAGTAATCCAGACCTGCCGAAACCAAAGCCTGAAACAGGAGTTGTGCTTCCTACTATTTCTGATAAGGTGAATCTGCATGAACGAGAGTCAGTTGAAATGGGGTTAGAGGAAGCTTGTTATAGTCAAGCCAGGGTTCCTCCCCTAGCTCTTGTTTAAAGTGTCTTCTTTGTGTTCCTTTCATCGTTTTCCATTATTTTTTAAAAATTGTTTAAAATATTTTTTATGTAGCTTCTACAGGTGTTGGTCATAAAATTAGAATATCATGACAAAGTTGATTTATTTCAGTAATTCCATTCAAAAGGTGAAACTTGTATATTAGATTCATTCATTACACACAGACTGATGTATTTCAAATGTTTATTTCTTTTAATGTTGATGATTATAACTGACAACTAATGAAAGTCCCAAATTCAGTATCTTGGAAAATTAGAATATCAATTAAGACCAATGCAAAAAAAGGATTTTTAGAAATGTTGGCCAACTGAAAGGTATGAACATGAAAAGTATGAGCATGTACAGCACTCAATATTTAGTTGGGGCTCCTTTGGCCTGGATTACTGCAGCAATGCGGCGTGGCATGGAGTCTATCAGTCTGTGGCACTGCTCAGGTGTTATGAGAGCCCATGTTGCTCTAATAGTGGCCTTCAGCTCTTCTGAATTGTTGGTTTCTGGCGTATTGCATCTTCCTCTTCACAATACCCCATAGATTTTCTATGGGGTTAAGGTCAGGCAAGTTTGCTGGCCAATCAAGAACAGTGATACCATGGTCCTTAAACCAGGTACTGGTAGCTTTGTTACTGTGTGCAGGTGCCAGGTCCTGTTGGAAAATGAAATCTGCATCTCCATAAAGTTCGTCAGCAGCAGGAAGCATGAAGTGCTCTAAAACTTCCTGGTAGACGGCTGTGTTGACCTTGGACCTCAGAAAACACAATGGACCAACACCAGCAGATGACATGGCACCCCAAACCATCACTGACTGTGGAAACTTTACACTGGACCTCACGCAACGTGGATTCTGTGCCTCTCCTCTCTTCCTCCAGACTCTGGGACCTTGATTTCCAAAGGAAATGCAAAATTTACTTACATCAGAGAACATAACTTTGGACCACTCAGCAGCAGTCCAAAGGCGAGACGCTTCTGACGCTATCTCTTGTTCAAGAGTGGCTTGACACAAGGAATGCGACAGCTGAAACCCATGTCTTGCATACGTCTGTGTGTGGAGGTTCTTGAAGCACTGACTCCAGCTGCAGTCCACTCTTTGTGAATCTCCCCCACATTTTTGAATGGGTTTTGTTTCCCAATCCTCTCCAGGGTGCGGTTATCCCTATTGCTTGTACACTTTTTCCTACCACATCTTGTCCTTCCCTTCACCTCTCTATTAATGTGCTTGGACACAGAGCTCTGTGAACAGCCAGCCTCTTTAGCAATGACCTTTTGTGTCTTGCCCTCCTTGTGCAAGGTGTCAATGGTCGTCTTTTGGACAACTGTCAAGTCAGCAGTCTTCCCCATGATTGTGTAGCCTACAGAACTCGACTGAGAGACCATTTAAAGGCTTTTGAGTTAATTAGCTGATTAGAGTGTGGCACCAGGTGTCTTCAATATTGAACCTTTTCACAATATTCTAATTTTCCGAGATACTGAATTTGGGACTTTCATTAGTTGTCAGTTATAATCATCAACATTAAAAGAAAGAAACATTTGAAATACATCAGTCTGTGTGTAATGAATGAATCTAATATACAAGTTTCACTTTTTGAATGGAATTACTGAAATAAATCAACTTTGTCATGATATTCTAATTTTATGACCAGCACCTGTATGTTTGAGAATATGTTCTGTCATGTTTCTTAGATTTTGATGGTAGTTCCCCAAGAAGCAGGGCCACCTGTTCATCACCATTGAGGCACTGGTCCCTGTCCTTTAAGGCCTTATGGGAAATTCAGTTCCTTACTGTTCATTGTGAATGCGTGTGGTGGTTTGGTGAGTTCTCATTTTGATTATTTGTTTCTTTGTATTTACTGGTTTTTCTGACTTCAGTTACTGTTTTAAGGGTTCTGATTTATGGGCTTTGTTTTTGACTTGTTTGCTGAGGATTGCCTTTTAGACAATACGTTTCTGCCTCCTTTTTTAAAACTTTTGGAGTATTTTGTTATTTTTTCATTTCGAACTTTAAAAGCTGGTTTTCCATTTTGAGGCCTAGAAAAGCCTCCACTTTATGGCATGTATTTTGTGGGTGTCTTTGAAGGCCTCATATTCTGACCATTTGTATGCTGCAGCAAACATAAAGATAGCTGCTTATCAATCACCACCCCAAGGTTCTGTACTGACTTGTTACGTGTTAGTGAAAATAAGCCATGCTGAACAGAGATGGAGAGTTGAACAAACTGGTTGGCCAGGTTATCAAGAAACTTTCTGTCTTTGCCAGGTTGAACTATAGATTCTGGTTCTCAGTTCAGGTTGAAATATCAGTAAGATATGCAGAGACTCTAGCCAATACCATATTGTCTTGAAGTGAGATTGACAGGTACAGCTGTGTACACCAGCATAGCATGGATATAAGAAACCATGGGATAGGATGATGCGACCTAGTGTGGGAGAGAAGAGCAGAGAACCCAGCACCAATCCTTGGGTCACCCCTGCTCATGTGTAATGCACCCTTTCCATCTCACCTCACCAGGACATACGGTGGGATCTGCCTAAGATATTGAACTCCGACTATCTAAGGGTAACCCTGGAACTGCCAAGGTCAGGGTGTGTGGGAAGAAGGATCTCATAGTTGACTGTGTCAAAGGCAGAGGAGAGATCTAGAAGGATCAGGATTGGTGATATTTTGGTAGCTCTACTAACCATAGCTGGTTGACCACAGTCAGACTGGTTGGGATTGAACAATTCATTCTGTACAAGGAAAGAAGACATCTATATTACTAAACGACAGTTGTATAATTATATGCACGGACACCGGATGCAGGACGCACTGAGGCACATGCGCACAGCGCCCCAGAGTCAAACCCAGCGGCTTCCCAGAGTCAGTAGGTGGCGCCCAAACAACACAACCTGTAAACTAAACTTGCTCTAATCCACTGTGCCAGCAGTCAGTGTGGCATATTTGAATCACATAACGGTAATTCAGTATTAAAAGTAAGTTGAATTATGATTCCTAACAGTAAACAACTTCTACCTAACGACACAGCCACAGAAAAACAAAAACGAGACCGCATGGATAAGAACAATAAACGAAGGCTCCTACAACGCGCTTCAGAAACACCAGAAGCAAAGAAGTCACGGCTCCAAAAAAGAAAGAGCTCAACTTACGGAAATACAAAAACGAGCCCGTATGGATAAAAACAATGAACGAAGGCGCCCACAACGCGCTTCTGAAACAGCAGAGGCAAAGGAGTCACGGCTCCAAAAAGAAAGAGCTCAACGATTAGAAATACAAAAACGAGCCCATATGGATACGACCTGTAAACTAAACCTGAGGTAAAGCGTGCACACCAGGTTGTACAGTATATATGCACAGATGCCAGAGGCAACAGGCAAGCCGTACACACTACCACCGTTGCCTGAACGCGACCGCCCACACCACCACATATACCACCTTCGTTTAGCACTGTGCCCCTCCAAGCCTGGGTCCGCTGCCATCGTCACTTGAGCACACGTGAATCCGCCGCCATCAGCAAACAACTTCTACCTGACGACACAACCATAGAAAAACAAAAACGAGACTGCATGGATAAAAACAATAAACGAAGGCGCCTACTACGCGCTTCTGAAACACCAGAACCAGATGAGTCACAGCTCCAGAAAGAAACCGCTTCAGTACAAATATGTTTATTTAATTGAATGAAAAATTTCCCAGGATGCGCCCACCCTCCATGATTTTTCATCCCTCCAAATATCGGAGGGAACAGAAAGTGACTGCCATTCTTGGATTTGCGATTCTTTTGAGAATTGCGGGTTTACTGGTTTGGTTAGAAACAGCAGGTTCAAGTATTTTGGAAAGAAAGGCAAGGAGAGAGACAGACCCATAATTATTAACTTGGGATGAATCTAGTTTTGTTTTTTTTTTGAGGAGTGGGGTTATCATAGCATGTTTGAACATGGTGGGAAAGATACCTAAGCTGAAAGACGTGTTAATGATGTGTATAAACCCTAACTCAGTAAAGAGGCTCCATACAAAAATAAAAAGTAAATGAAGCTTGCTGTCTCTCAAAGGGACAATTCCTGTCTTTTATTGAACTTGTGGTTTAATTTCCTTAGCAATTGTACCTTTTAAACCTTCAGATTAATTTTGAAAAGGTCCCAGGAATGTCTACTTGTACTTTTCCCAGAACTAAAAACTGCAATTTACAGATGTTTTCTTAAAAAACAAAAACTTAATTTGTCTCCCTGTGGGAGTTTCAAAGACCTCCTTTTCTCTGTCTAAATATTCTTGGAATTTGCTCCACATAATGGTGTCAGGTATAAATCACAAATTATCCTGCTCAGGACAATTTATTGGCAATCATATTGGTTCTGTAAAAACTATTTACTCATTTAAAAACTATTCTTAGGGAATGAGAAAGTTAATAAGATAATGTGCATTTATGTACTGGACTAGCTGTGCTACTCATCTAAGAGGGGTTGAAATCTATATAATCAGTGCAGACCTTAGCGGTAACATTTGCGGTGCACCATACAATGTATATGTCTCTGTTATATGGCATTTGGAACTGGATTCGTAAAATCAGTGTTAATGTTTGTGATGTGCCATCTATTGGAATGTCAAATGCAATGCATTTTATTACTAAAAATGTTTGTGATGAGCCATCTGTTGAAATGACAGAGACACAGCAAACCAGATGGACACTCAAACAGATACATAGACACGTATCCTTTTATTAAAGTGCATGATATGTTCAGCTGAAGCCATACAGGAGGAGCACAAGAAGGTTGGCTGCGGGAGCATAAATAATGCATAAGGGGATGAGAAAAAAAGACTAAGTACAAAGAAAGTATCTCGACAAAATATCCTTTTAAAGTAACTTATCTACACTTAAACCAAAACAGAAATCATTTTACAATGTGTGAGTACATTTTTAGGTAAAATTTCAGCTGTGGTAACCTAATCATAATGTATCAGCAGGCTGGTCCCAAGGATGGGTGGGGCTGACTGCCTAAGTGACAATGATCTGTTCTGTATATGTTGTTTATAAGCATTACTGTTGTACTGTTTTCTCTGGTTATTGAATTTTTTGCTCTGTTTATTGGATTTCTTCCTTTGATCATGTATTAGGACTTGTTTGCTTTGAATTACCTTTAAAGACAAATCCTTTTTTGCTACTGTGAGCATTTTTTTTTTATATTTTTCCACTTACAACAATGAATGAATTTCAGACTACACCCCTGTACAGAGTTACAAATTGGTATTGTTAAATAAACGTATCTATGGTTGGGCTAAACTCTTATTCACTTGGTATTAGTCTTTTTATGTTGATATTTTTTACAATACTGCAGTGGGCTGGCACCCTGCCCGGGGTTTGTTTTCTGCCTTGCGCCCTGTGTTGGCTAGGATTGGCCCCAGCAGACCCCTGTGACTCTGTAGTTAGGATATAGCGGGTTGGATAATGGATGGATGGATGGATGGATATTCCTTACAATAGTATACCTAGTGGCACAGACCAAAAGGGAAGATGGGACTTATATAGCCATATAGCCAAATTACACTTTTTTTCCATTATTGTGGTCTTTGCACTAATTGACTTGGATTGGAATTACTGTGGTGAAACTAATAATTACATTGAATTTTCTGCTTAGTGCCTAATTGCATTTTTAACTTAATGCCTTCAAGCACCATTTGCATTGCTGGTTTTTACTGACTAACTGTACATTAGTCCAATGCGGTCTGTAATCTCTTTATCCAAAAATTTGTATCCGAGATTCACTGTGCACATCAAAGCCCCATATTCTAAATCGGAATCAGAAAAAAATGTAAAGTGCATATGTGTGCCAGCAAACCTGTTTAAAGTGCCCACCAGTGCAGAAAGTGGATGAACAGCATGTGACCAAGAATTGTGTCCCAGCTGTACACAGGATTGCGTTTTGTGTTCTTGCTATTTACAAGTGTTGCCGTTAACATTTGGCTGTTAATTTTGCCCCATTGTTAAATGAAAATGCCTACCAAGAAAGTGGACAAGAATAGTGTAACTACCCCTCAACCACTCCCCTCCTATTGCCACCCAAATGCATTTCAATTCTTCACTCGATAAATAACCATTTTTTAAACCAGGTGATTTAAATTTTATTTTGCTAAATGTTGTATGCATTCAGTATGTGATTTAAGTGTTTATTTATATTAACAGTAAATTCCCATTCCAGTGCAGAAGAAAAGCAAAGCCGGTATCCGAAACAGGACAGTTATAGGTGTTTACAAGTGCCTTAGTAATATTTGGGAAAACTGGTTTAGACAATGTGGATGAACTAGGAATTATTATCTTTCAACATAAAAATATTGGAATAAAAGCTTCCGCTATGCAAAAATTCATGTTTTCCAAAACAGATTGGGTTCAGCTATAAGGGATAGCTTCATTAGGGTGCTGAGTCAGAGAATATGGCGTTCTCTTTAACCTTTAACTTTGCCTAAATTTACCTAAAGTGATGTGGTCAGATTAGTGAAGCAGCAATTTATTTTAACTGCAGTATTAAAAGAAACACAAATGTCAGTTTGCAGAAATAGTGTGTCATTTGTTTGATACAATTAGCACGTACTTATACAATTTTAGCAAGCTTGTATTAAGTTCTGATCACTGTTAGAGCCTAGCGATTTAGCTAAATTGGTGAGGAGGTCAACACTTCTGTCTGAAAGAGCCTTTCAGATATGAAACTTTATTAAAAAAAATAATTAAGCTGGGAGTGCTATACGAGTAAACATGAATTGAAATGTTGGGATGCTTCATCGGGCTGTAAGTGTGAAAGACTTAAACACCCATATACAGCATTTTGGATACTTTATTAGCCAGTCAATAACTGACTTTCCCCAAGTTAATCCAGGCAAAATGATATAGAATGCTGACAGTCTTCTGTCATTTTTGATCATTTTTGGATACATAAATGACAGACCCTGGACTTGCTGAAGTACACTGAGCTTTTCCTTGATGTTCAATCTCATTGCTATAGCATTACATGTAACAGCTTGAGGACTGCAAAAGTCTTTCAACACGATGAGAACTGAGGCAACATGTCTAAGGACAAGTACATTAAATGCACATTTATCTAGACATTCATGATGAGTGTTCACTGAAATAAGATCATTGAGTGAAAAATGAACTAACAGACAAACTTATTAACAAGATTGAAGAAAACAAGTGCCGACTACAGCTTGCCAACTACAGCTGCTATTTAGACAACAGTGATTTAAATATCATATTATTATCTTCTCTTCAACCTCTAATCTTAGACCTTTTTGGTTTAGTGGGCAGATTATATACAGAGTTTAAAATGTCACTAGTTGACATACTGTATAAAAATGCATTTTAGAATTTAGCAATTAGATATCCTTTGGAGTTTATTTTCTAATTTTGCCATTTAATATCTATCAAATATACAGTTTAAGCTTACCTTTCTTTCTTAGGAATACTATTAGCCTCTATAAATGTTACTTAATTGTGTGGATAGCATGTTCACGGCTGTACATTTTTGTTTGAATCTCATCCTGAACTCTTGTTAGGAGAATGTTTTACTTTTCTGAGCAAATGAACATACAGTTTAGTGGATTAACTATTAATTTCTAAAGTGAAAGGCATATCCTATCTGGCTTACAGTTGTCTCCATGAGTTTTTAATCAGGATTTCCTCTCACAACCCAAACATATGAGTGTTACATTAACTGGGTATTCTGGGTGTCCACATTTGTTGTGCCTGCAGACTTGATGAAATATCCAGTGATAGATGCTCTGATCCCCTACAAATCCTTTGATTAGGCTGAGCAGCTGAGCTGAGAATGTTATGTTGTGTTGTCTCTATGCAAATATTACAGTATTTCTGCATATATTCCAACATCACCTTCATAATTAAAATACCTGAACTGATATAGTACTAAAGTAAGAGCTCTGTTATTGAGACCTTCATATTTACACCTCACCATAGCTTGCCAATTGGATAAGTGAAAATGCAAACTAATAGCTTAAATAAACCAAAAAAAGTATAAAAAATGCCTTTAGTCCTCTAACAGTTCCAAGTGCTGAGGAACATCAAAGGCATCATCACCCCAAAATATGATAAATGAATCATGTAAATATTACATGCCCCAACTCACGTAACCTACAAGACATCACTGATCAAATGCTCTTTTTTTAGGTTTTTAAAATCCATATTGAGCCACACGATACAAATGCATTCATACAATAAGCCCTTCTCATTAAAAAGCTATGTTTTGTGGACGAAACACAATCCTATAACTTTCCACAAGATGGCAGCAAACCCCATTTGAATTACTAGATTCATTTGTGATGCTAGTTCTCTTTAGGGAAGTGCCTTCAGAAAGAGTGCCAACGAAGATCTGGGCATAGTTATTCAAACAAGACCAGTTGCTTCATATCTTTGGGATATGAGCACAAAATAGTAGTATGTGGGGGGACAGAGAGAGACAGATATGGGGAGAATGTGCAGACCCCTCACTGATAGTAACCTGACTAATCTCTCTGGAGCTGTCAGGCATGCTGAGTAAAATGTATCATGTAGATATAAATTTCAGCATTGCAGCCAAAACCTGTGGCTTAAGGAGAGTTACCTTCTCTGCTATTAGGAATTGATCTTAGCCTTCTAGTTAAGTGGGACTCCTAAAATTTTGCATTAAACTAAATTATTCAGTTGCCCTCTTATGTCCCCCAAAATGTGCTTGTTGGGATAACTGGTGTCTTTATATACAGTGCATCCGGAAAGTATTCACAGCGCATCACTTTTTCCACATTTTGTTATGTTACAGCCTTATTCCAAAATGGATTAAATTCATTTTTTTTTCTCAGAATTCTACACACAACACCCCATAACGACAATGTGAAAAAAGTTTACTTGAGGTTTTTGCAAATTTATTAAAAATAAAAAAACTAAGAAAGCAAATGTACATAAGTATTCACAGCCTTTGCTCAATACTTTGTCGATGCACCTTTGGCAGTAATTACAGCCTCAAGTCTTTTTGAATATGATGCCACAAGCTTGGCACACCTATCCTTGGCCAGTTTCGCCCATTCCTCTTTGCAGCTCCTCTCAAGCTCCATCAGGTTGGATGGGAAGCGTCGGTGCACAGCCATTTTAAGATCTCTCCAGAGATGTTCAATCGGATTCAAGTCTGGGCTCTGGCTGGGCCACTCAAGGACATTCACAGAGTTGTCCTGAAGCCACTCCTTTGATATCTTGGCTGTGTGCTTAGGGTCGTTGTCCTGCTGAAAGATGAACCGTTGCCCCAGTCTGAGGTCAAGAGCGCTCTAAAGCAGGTTTTCATCCAGGATGTCTCTGTACATTGCTGCAGTCATCTTTCCCTTTATCCTGACTAGTCTCCCAGTCCCTGCCGCTGAAAAACATCCCCACAGCATGATGCTGCCACCACCATGCTTCACTGTAGAGATGGTGCCAGGTTTCCTCCAAACGTGACGCCTGGCATTCACACCAAAGAGTTCAATCTTTGTCTCATCAGATCAGAGAATTTTCTTTCTCGTGGTCTGAGAGTCCTTCAGGTGCCTTTTGGCAAACTCCAGGCGGGCTGCCATGTGCCTTTTACTAAGGAGTGGCTTCCGTCTGGCCACTCTACCATACATGGCTGATTGGTGGATTGCTGCAGAGATGGTTGTCCTTCTGGAAGGTTCTCCTCTCTCCACAGAGGACCTCTGGAGCTCTGACAGAGTGACCATCGGGTTCTTGGTCACCTCCCTGACTAAGGCCCTTCTCCCCCGATTGCTCAGTTTAGATGGCCGGCCAGCTCTAGGAAGAGTCCTGGTGGTTTCGAACTTCTTCCACTTACGTATGATGGAGGCCACTGTGCTCATTGGGACCTTCAAAGCAGCAGAAATTTTTCTGTAACCTTCCCCAGATTTGTGCCTCGAGACAATCCTGTCTCGGAGGTCTACAGACAATTCCTTTGACTTCATGCTTGGTTTGTGCTCTGACATGAACTGTGAACTGTGGGACCTTATATAGACTGGCGTGTGCCTTTCCAAATCATATCCAACCAACTGAATTTACCACAGGTGGACTCCAATTAAGCTGCAGAAACATCTCAAGGATGATCAGGGGAAACAGGATGCACCTGAGCTCAATTTTGAGCTTCATGGCAAAGGCTGTGAATACTTATGTACATGTGCTTTTTCAATTTTTTTATTTTTAATAAATTTGCAAAAATCTCAAGTAAACTTTTTTCACGTTGTCATTATGGGGTGTTGTGTGTAGAATTCTGAGAAAAAAAAATGAATTTAATCCATTTTGGAATAAGGCTGTAAGATAACAAAATGTGGAAAAAGTGATGCGCTGTGAATACTTTCTGGATGCACTCTATGTGTTTGTGCCAGTGTTGATTATGAGCATGATCAGGACTTCCGCTGGATTGCCCCTCATCCAAGGTTGGTTCCTGCCTTATGCCCAAAGCCATTTGCCCCCTTGACCCTATAATTGTTTAGATGGTTTTGTGAATTTTCCTACCCTACATTCACTGTCTTTTCTAGGGATGTCAAAGTCAGATCCTGAAGGGCCGCAGTAACTGTAGAATTTCATTCCAGACACATCCCTAATTATGAAGCAGTTACTGCAGCTGATGAAACTCTTTTTGCTTAATTTTAATTGACTTTTCTGTTAAGATTAAGAATCCTTAATTATTCATTTTTTATAAGATGTAGCCAAGCAATTAAGAGATGCAAAACAAGCCAAAAAATGTCTGGGTTACTTGATCCCATTTGCCCCATTGCGTCCATCAGTGCTGTGCACAGACCTTTTGGTGGGCTGTGGCTCACAAAGGCAAGAAAGGGCACTTTGTAAGACGAGATCTCTCACATTTTAATCACAGAAAGAAATTAGTAGCGACTTATATGCCCATGTTTTCAATTTCATGGGAAATTAGGATGTAACATCAGTGACATTTTAATATTCACAACCTTGGCAAAAACATTTCTCCATGATGATGATTGCTGATTATGTTTGATCAGAAAAGACACAACGCCTCCTGCACTGCACATATAGAATACTTTGTTTTCCTAAAGACAAAAGAGCAAATAAAGGAATTGTCATCTAATTACATGAAATACCAAATGTGCCTTAACAACAAAAGTCCACATCACAACATATCTGTATAACTTAAATGCTTGCATAATAGTTTAACTTTTTGTTTCATGATTTTTAACTCAAAAGGCAGAAAGAACATGAGATTATGGAACATCGTCTTTGCACGATTCTGCAGAATAAGCTTCATTTTCCTTTTGCCACACTTGCCCTGTACTTTGTAGAATTTCAGAAGTGTGTTATTTTAGAACATTATACAATTACACCAAGATAATTCTTGTGTTACTATGAACTTCAGCAAATATGTCTAATTCTTTGTTTATGTCCAAGCTCTGGGTGTGTGGCTGTCATTAATAAAAAGAAAATGCATATTAAGTAGCAGGAAGACTCATGTACATCTACACTTTACTGCTTAATATGAACCACTACTTTGGTAATCTTATCATCTAGTCAGAGAATTTCATCAGAGCAATTGCCTCTCACTCTCCAAATATATCAAAGAAACTAATAAAGCACTATTAAATTAATCCAGCAATAGACACATAACTCATTTTAATGGACAGCTGTGAAATGCCTGTTTTCCCATCTGCTTGCCACACAAAAGAAGATATTATGACCTCATCCTTCATTGTAGCTTCAACAGCAACAATAAAATCATTTTGCGTGGACTGTGATGTGCTAGAATTCTAGAAAAAGCAAATAATGACAAAGTGATCTTCCCAGATACAGGCATACTTTGCAAAAGCTTCTGTAAATTTTCTGAAGTTGTCTTTATTGACAGAATCTCTGCAGTCATTATGTCCCGTGCCCATGAACTCCTGCCAGAAAAGCAGTGATGTTTCATCTATTAGACCCCTAAGAACAGCCCTGTTCTTTCTCACCATTTCATACTTGATGTCAGGCTCCCTCATTATGTGTCACACTCACCTTGCCAAGTATTCTTAGCAGTGCATGTGCATTTAAATCAGGGTTCTGTAACCTTTTTTAAGAATGCAGCCCCTTTTTGTTTTCAAAATTGTTTGCGGCGTACCTCCAAAAAAAGTGAATGCACAAAAAATTACATCTCTCTTAAAAGTCAAAGTATTTGAAGTAAAAAAAAACCCTCTATTTCCATCAGTTTCATAATAAATTGTGTTTCCTAGCTACATATATGTCACAGAGAAAGTTTTGCAACCTCCACCGTTACCTCATTTTGCAACTGTGATGTTACACCCCATACACACAAGTTAAGAACTCCTGACTTAAATGCATCTTTAAATTTTGCCATTTCTTACGTGCCCTATCAAATTTCTCAAAGGTGGAAAACCAGCTCTTGGCCACATGATGCTGCCACCACATCTTGGCTAGGTCAGCAGGAATGGCCTCACACATGGCTTGTTGCTCTGTTAGGACCAGCAAGCTAGTCATTTTTACCATACCACAAATGAAGGACCTGTTCCTGTTATTCAACTTCTCGACCACATTTTTGGCATTGGATAACTTTTCTATTTCATGTTCAACCTCTTGATCTATTCAGAACTATAACAATAACACTTCTGCAAATTCCTGTCCACAGCATATGCATTTCCCACCCAGCCATATCATGCTAACTATTTATGCTCCAAGACACCCGGCTGTTATGTTTTAGCCAGGGTTTTTTTTCTAGCTTAGGTTTACATTCATTTTCTTTTTCTTTTTTATTTTAATATATTTGTCATGTGTTTATATAAATTTTGTATGTATTGTTATATATTTATGTTTTCTTTGGTGTATGTGTGTAGTTTATTGTTCTCTTATGTCCCTTGTGCTCTGTTAGTGGGACCACAGGAGACAGGTCCACCCTGACATCACCACTTTTGAGATCTCCCTCTGGCGGTTCTATTCAATAAGGGCGCGCACAAAAAGGCGACCTTCAAAAGGGTGACCTCAATTGGGCGCGGAGAATAAAGGCGCACGTAAATAAAGGCGACCTTCAAAAGGGCGACCTCAATTGAGTGCCAAATAAAGGCGCCCGTAAATATAGGCGAGCTTCAAAAAGGTGACCTCAATTGAGCACGGCAAATAAAGGCATTCGTAGATAATTTAGTTGAAATGGCTCTGGAATATGTGAAGAGCAACAAAGGTGCAGATCTACTCGTAGTCGAAGGCTATACATTCAGAATTTTGAAAACAACGAAATATGTTCTGTCATTGCTGTCAAGATAAGTAATTGTTAAACACTTCCTTATATGAAAGTTGATGTTAACTTCTTGTAATTGAGGGATGATCCCTAACTCGCCCTTGAGACATGGCGGTTGTAAGAAAGATGGCTGACCTGTAAATGAAACACTAGAGTATTTTATTAGTAAAGACTTTATTTAAATAAATCTTTCTGTGTTACTTTCAACTGTATTAAAGTCAAATATTACAGAACCCAAAGAACATGACAATTGCCTTAATCGAATTTTCTGTAATTTTGAAAACAACGAAATATAGAGAGCTTTAGAAATAGTTTGTTAGAAGTTCATGCATTAATTAATTGGATGTTTTAATATTCTTGCTTTCACCTTTTTATACGTTCAATCATTGCCTTTATCTAATAAATTTTCTGTAATTTTGTTGCGTTTGCCTTTATTCGCTGCGCCCAATTGACGTCACCCTTGTGAAGGTCGCCTTTATTTACGCGTGCCTTTATTCGGCGCCCAATTGAGGTCGCCCTTTTGACGATCGCTTTTATTTATGTGCGCTTTTATTCGCCGCGCCCAATTGAGGTCGCCCTTTTGAAGATCGCCTTTATTTGCGCGCACCTTTATTCGGCGCTCAATTGAGGTCGCCCTTTTGAAGATCGCTTTTATTTATGTGCGCTTTTATTCGCCGCGCCCAATTGAGGTCGCCCTTTTGACGATCGCCTTTTTGTGCGCGCCCTTATTGACGGATACCCCCTCTGGCTATTAAAGACAAACAGAAGATTGTCTCAGGTAAAGGTGCACTGAGTGTGTTTTCTTTTGAATGTACTGGTTATTCTGATTATTTTTGTTCAGTCTCTGGATTTTGCTTATGGATTACTAGCTGTGTGTGGTCTTTGGGACAAAAAACAACCCAAAGACTCCCTAGCAGTTTTACTATATTGGTGAACATGCAGAGACGTCAGCTAAGTGGGCCAAGACAAGTTGTAACTTGTCCAAATGGATGTGTAGTCGAGTACAGATGTGGCACAAATTCAGAGGAACAGGCTGGAATCTGTCTCAGGCAAACGTGTGACAGCTCGTTGTGTAAACTTACAACATGCATGTATCCCACAAAGCTGAGTTTGTCTGTTTGGGTTAAATGAGAAGTTAGGTGTATGCAAACGCCGGAAAAATTTAAAAGTGCATTCATGCACAATCTAGTGGCTGTGGTTGAGTGTGAGCAAAGCGGAGTGCTCCATACACACACACACACACACACAGGTCTTTCATTTTTATTATCTGAGATTTTTTTGAAACTTGTTTACAGTACTTCAAATTGCTTTTGTGGCACATCTTTTTTGCTCTTTCAAGCATTTTTGATATTGTTTCTTTTTTCAATAAATATTTGATTCATAAAGATTCCTTGTTTCAATTTGTTTCGTCAAGTCAGAGTTTTTCATAGTTTCTCTCACTTAAAGAGACCTCTAAGGATATTTAGAGACATTTAAGGCATTTTGAACTTAAAAAGCAAGTTTCTCTCTCTTTATGGACCTGCTTAGGCTGAAGCCTGAAGCTAGTAGTTGGGGATTTGTTGTTTTAGGGTGGGCTATTTTGGACAGGCTAGTGGAAATCCTGTCCTACTTTTGAGGCACTTTTGGAGTCCTCAGACTCTTTAAGTTATGATCATGACTCCTGTTCATGACACCAACCAAATTGCTGTGCTCCACGGCAGTAATACCCTAAAATCACTTGAACAACTTCAACAGCTATCTTATTTAAACAATACAAATATACGAAACATATAGGAGTTCAAATAGCAAAAGCAAAACAGTTTAATGAATAAGTTCTGATAATAGTCAATCGAATACATTTGGGATCAACTATTGGTAGTTTTGTTCAGGAAGCAATTAAAGATAACATGTTTGAAGGCTTGCTGGCCAATGAACATTCACAATTTTATGCATTACTTATAGCTTGGATGATTTTCTCTGTTGAAATTCATTGACGTCCAGAGGCTTTCAATTGTTGTAAAAGGAATTTGTATTTAAATTTTAGGAACACCCTGCCTCTTTCGTATTGGTTCACAGGCCCACAAGAATGCCCTGCTACTAAGTTGCAATTTCACGCCTTTGCCAGGAAATCCACTTGCAGTGTGTTTGTTGGAAAAAAAAAGAAAGAGTGCCGAAGTGTGCTGACATCCCTGATAAACACCAAACATACTTTCCTTGTACATGGAATAGTAAAGAAGGTCTACTGATTACAATAAAAGAAGGTGTGGATTCCAAACCAGAGAATAGGACATTTTGACCAATAAGGTGAAAGGGGCAGGGATCTGAGCCACAATAACCACCCCTTTGTAAACAGTCAAGGTTTCCATGTTATCTCTCTATTTTAAAAAGAAATCCTGTCCCCTGTCCTGAAAGTCTACGATACGTGATTTTTCTCGACGAAAGAGACCTGCCTCGGTGCGTCTCACAGGAACATAGAACGAGAGTCTTGCAAGACACACCCTACTTACAAGCAATATAAAAAAAAACCAAATCAGTAGTGTAAAGGCAGTCACGCAGCACACACAGCTCCAGGGCTCTCAGTGCACATAAAGTGTTTAAGGTCAATATGGTAGAAATGAATAGGGTAGAAATGAAACATCGACGATTAAACGAAGAAGCGTGGAGAAAAGAGACTCAAATGCGTTGGACAGAAAAAAGAGCAAAAAAGAATAATCGAGGTGCAAATTCAGAAAATAAGGAAAGTAATTATCAGCCCGGAACAAGTGGAATTGAAAAAAAAACACGTCCAATCCGGCTCAGAATTAAATGACATTGAGTAAAAGACAAAGTAGAACTTCATAGAGACGTTACAAACGTTGTTGCTAAACACATGCAGAACATTTTAGAGACTATGAAACCAGTGAAATTAGAAAGGCTCAAAAAAAAAATTTAATTTAAAAATAATTACTACACTATTGCACCTTAACACTTAATTCTACTTTATTCACATAATTGTACTTATTTATTATGTTCTACTATACTGTTATCTTTCAATCTATGACTTTTTGTTAATCTAACTGATATTCTTTTAACTTTGCACAGTTTTTGATAAGCGGATCAGGATGCATTTCACTGCGTGTTGTCCTGTATAACTATGCATGTGACAAATAAAGAATCTTGAGAATTTCAAAAACGAAGTTTACCGCACATGCATTTATTGGTTACTTTGTTAATGTATATATATATATATCTGTCTGCTTATTTAAAAAGCTACATTTACCCCAGGAGTCAAAAACGTTCTGTCTAGCCCTTGTACAAAAACCTAGACAAAAGCTGGGGTATCACCTTGGTAACCCCATGTACTTTTGGAACTGTGAGAGGAAAATAGCAGGACTTTACAGACAGGAGTCCAATGCAGAACTCTACTTACTTTTTTACTTTGTAAAAAAAAAAATTATTAAATGCTGATGATGTAGATCGTTTTGTCTGTGCTGAAATTCCAAATAGAGAAACCTATCCTGACCTCATTAAAAAGATTCAGCATATTGGGACTCGCAAGATTACAAATATTGTTTTTACAGAAGTTCTGAAATAAAAGTGAAACTAATGAAATAGCAACAATTCAAAGAAAAAAAAATCTTCAAAGTGTGTATCCGGAAAAACAAATATGGGGGTTGGCGAGCGAAGCAGAGGAGCAGAGGGGAGTCAGAGTAAAAGAGCAATTGAGCTAATTTGAGCGAGGTCGGAGTGATAAGAAATGACTATATAAGTTTGGAGTCCTGAACTGTTCAGGGCACAGCTCAATTTGGCCGTATTGGGTTGAGTCCGTGTTATTATTATGGTTATTTTATTGCAATCTGTTTGCCTGTCCTCTGAGTCCTATTAGCCTTCATTTCAGGTAAAAAGCCTTCTGGTGACAATTTTTTGCCACGACAATAACTATTGAATGTATCCATCCATCTTCTTAACTCACTTTTCCAGGGAAGCTGGTGCCCATTCCAACAATCATCAAGCACAAGGCTGGGAAAAATCCCCAGACAGGATGCCAGCCCATCACAGTGTGAACACGCACACACATACTGGGGTCAATTTAAGCATTATTTCACCTACTCTACCTAGGCAGACATGGGGAGAACATGCAAACCTATTTTTTAAACCACCTAATCCAATTCTATATCACAGATGCCCAGAGTCTATTCTAGCAGCAGTGGTCACAAGGCAGGACACCTGGCCATGATACGAGTCATATTGATTATGCAGCTTTGGGCATGTTCTCCTACTATCTCCCTAAAAAGAAACTTAAAGAGTTGTCCAAGTAAGACTGTTACACTTTTAAGTTAACTCAAACTGAGTATGCACTTTTAGCCATTACAGGTAATCCTAAACTAGGTGGAGTGGTGGCTCTGTGGTAGGGATCTGCACTGGCAATCGGAAGGTTGCCAGTTCAAATCTCGTAAACGCCCGAAGTGACTCAACTCCGTGGGGCCCCTGAGCAAGGCCCTTAGCCTGCAATTGCTTCATCCTGGGTATGACGTTAATCTACATCCAGCCCTGCAAGTAGGCTGTCCAAGCTGCAGGGAAAAACCTGGGGGTTGGTGGCAGAATTGGAACTCCAGGCACCATAAAAAACCTCACACTGCTCCATTCCATCTGAACTAGTGTGGAGCTGAGGCTCCATGGCTGCACTTGGGTCCTAATCTGGGTTGATCTGTCATGTGGTGGGTGCAGCAATGCAATTCTAGCAATTCTAAAATAAATCACTTAATCCAGTACAGTGTCATATGGGGCCAGGGCATATCGCAACAGAATATCACAGATCTCACCTGTGCACATAAAAAAGCAGAGGCCATTATGGTGTTGCTAATTAATGTAATGCAAATGTCTTTGGGCTTTTGGGAAGACAACTGAAATCCCCTCCAGGAAAATTCACACAGATATGAGGAGCATAGACATGAGAAGAACATGCAGACTCCACAAAGATAATGGCTAGATGCAAGATTCAAACCCAGGGTCTTGGATTCATTAATCCCTGCAACGCAAACAGAGGTGAATAAAGTACACAAATGTAAATTGTATGAACTCAGTTTTGCACAAATTTGAGGTGGAATACCTGCAGAGGGTACAGACCTATAAGTACCTGGGAGTGTAGCTGGATGATAAATTGGACTGGACTGCCAATACAGATTCTCTGTGCAAGAGAGGACAGAGCTGGCTATACTTCCTTAGAAGACTGGCGTCCTTCAACATCTGCAATAAGATGCTGCAGATGTTCTATCAGACGGTTGTGGCGAGTGCCCTCTTCTACGTGGTGGTGTGCTGGGGAGGCAGCATAAAGAAGAGGGATGCCTCACGCCTGGACAAACTGGTGAGGAAAGCAGGCTCTATTGTAGGCATGGAGCTGGACAGTTTGACATCTGTGGCGGAGCGACGGGCGCTGAGCAGGCTCCTGTCAATCATGGAGAATCCACTGCATCCACTAAACAGGATCATCTCCAGACAGAGGAGCAGCTTCAGTGACAGACTGCTGTCACCGTCCTGCTCCACTGACATACTGAGGAGATCGTTCCTCCCCCAAACTATGCGACTCTTCAGTTCCACCCGGGGGGGTAAACGTTAACATTATTCAAAGTTATTGTCTGTTTTTACCTGCATTTTTATTACTCTTTAATTTAATATTGCTTTTTTGTATCAGTATGCTGCTGCTGGAGTATGTGAATTTCCCCTTGAGGTTAATAAGGTATCTATCTATCTATCTATCTATCTATCTATCTATCTATCTATCTATCTATCTATCTATCTATCTATCTATCTATCTATCTATCTATCTATCTATCTATCTATCTAAATATGGAGCCGCTGGTTTGGCATATTGTGAGAATTTGATTCTGAGATCTGTTTATTAAATCCAATTATGATTTGTCTCTCAGGTTTGAGATTATTGTGGGGGTTCTTGAGTGTCTGGGCATGTGAGTGTCCTGGATAAAAAACAAAATCCAGGCCTTTAATGACCTCTTGGGTACATCTATCAGCAGTGTGTCTGTCTGCGGAGAGAATGTCAACCTTGTCGAGAGGTTTACTTACCTCAGCAATGACATTCATGTCTCTGGTGACTCTTCCTATGAAGTCAGTAGACGGATTGGGTGAGCATTGGGAGTCATGAGGTCACTGGAAAGTGGTTTGTGGCACTCCTGATATCTATGCGAAAGGACAAAGGGCCAAGTCTTTAGAGTCCTTGTGCTTCCTGTTTTGCTATATGGTTGTGAGACATGGACAAAGACTGGACTCCTTCGGTACTGTGTCACTTCAGAGAATCCTTGGGTATCGCTGGTTTGACTTTGTGTTGAAAGAGCGGTGTTTCACAAAGTCCTGAATGAGGCACATTACCTGCATTGTGAGGGAGCATCAGTTATGGCACTACGGCGGTGTGGCATGATTCCACAAGTGTGATCCAGCTTGCAAGATCTTCATTGTTGAGGACCCAAGTGACTGAACCAGGCTAAGGGGACACCCATGTGACACCTGGCTTCGGTAGATAGAGGGTCATTTCTGGAAGGTGGGCCTGGACCGCGTGTCTGCCTGGGGGTTTGCCAACCGGGATCCCAAGCTGTTTTGTTGTGTAGTGGGTGCAGCAACAAGCTGTACCAGTGCATGCTCCTCAACCTGTCCTGACCTGTACACAGAAGAGAGACATTAGATTAATAATTTCCACTATCACTCATGTTGGCACATCATGCCATAACTCAAGCATTTGCCAACCAGTGGAAAAGTGGAAGTGGCGGTGTTTATTTTTAAAAACAAATGAGGAAATGACTCCTTTTGCTTACAACTCATCCATGGAGCATTCACAAAAGTGACTTACAGTAACTAACAGAGCTAAAAGAGAAAAATGTGTTTAGCTCTGGCAGCTATCATTACTTGTACTATTACAGCATGTGTGCCATCGAAGATCATTATGATTTTTTCTTTTTATACTAGCTGTTATTTCTGTGTTATTTCTGGTTTTGCAGGGAAATGTAGTTTAGTTTTAGTTAGTCTCCATGCTGCATTTTTAGTTTTAGTTTTGTTTTTATTTCACAAAGATGTTTCTGTTTTTTTATGCATTAGTTTCAGATTTCATAATTATAGTATGGGTAAAGAAACAGTATGGAGTTTAGTTTTGTGCCACAATCAGAAAGAACAGTAGTCTTGTTGGGTGCAGAAATACATTTATTAATTGTTATTAGAAGCCTATAGATATGTCCTGTTATTGTAATTGCAGGTGTATAATTGTTATTGTTATTGTGTGTAATTGTTATTATTGTAATTGTTATTTTAATTGGAGGTGTGATGATGAATGTTGTTAGTGCCTATGCCCTGCAAGTTGGGTATGCAATGGATGAGAAAGAAGATTTTTGGAGTGAGTTGGATGAAGTGATGAACAGTGTACCCAAAGAACAGAAAGTGGTCATTGGAGAGGATTTCAATGTACATGTTGGTGAAGGCAACAGAGGAGATGAGGAGGTGATGGGTAGATATGGTGTCAAGGAGAGGAATGAAGAAGGTCCGAGGATAGTGGATTTTGCCAAAAGGATGGACATGTCTGTGGTGAATACGTATTTTAAGAAGAGGGAGGAACATAGGGTTACGTACAAGAGTGGAGGTAGATGCACACAGGTAGATTACATCCTATGCAGAAGAGTCAATCTGAAGGAGATTAAAGACTGCAACGTGGTGGCAGGGGAAAGTGTAGTTAAGCAGCATAGGATGGTGGTCTTTAGGATGACATTGGAGTTCAAGATGAGAAAGAGAGTGAGGGCAGAGCCAAGGATCAAATGGTGGAAGTTGAATAAGGAAGACTGTAAGGTTGAGTTTAGGGAGAAGGTGAGACAGGCACTGTGAAGAATTACTAGACAGTTGGGAAACTACAGCAGATGTAGTAAGGGTGACAGCAAGAAGGGTGCTTGGCGTGACATCTGGACAGAGGAAGGAGGAAAAGGAAACCTGGTGGTGGAATGCGGAAATACAGGAAAGTATACAGAGGAAGAGGATGGCAAAGAAGTGGGATAGTCAGGAAGATGCAGAAAGTAGACAAGAGTACAAGGAGATAAGGCACAAGGTGAAGAGAGAGGTGGTGAAGGCTAAAGAAAAGGCGTTTTATGAGTTGTATGAGAGGTTGGACACTAAGGAGGGAGAAAAGGATCTGTACCGATTGGCTACACAGAGGGACCGAGCTGGGAAAAATGTGCAGCAGGTTAGAGTAATAAAGGATAAAGATGGAAACGTACTCACAAGCGAGAAGAGTGTGTTGAGCAGATGGAAAGAGTACTGTGAGAGGCTGATGAATGAAGAGAACGAGAGAGAGAAGAGGTTGGATGATGTGGAGATAGTGAATCAGGAAATGCAACGGATTAGCAAGGAGGAAGTAAGGACAGCTATGAAGAGGATGAAGAATGGAAAAGCCATTGGTCCAGATGACAAGCATGAAGGTGTTTAGGAGAAATAGCTGTGGAGTTTTTAACCAGATTGTTTAGTGGAATCTTGGAAAGTGAGAGGATGCCTGAGGAGTGGAGAAGAAGTGTACTGGTGCCGATATTTAAGAATAAGGGGGATGTGCAGGACTGTAGTAACTACAGGGGGATAAAATTGATGACCCACAGCATGAAGTTATGGGAAAGAGTAGTGGAAGCCAGGTTAAGAAGTGAGGTGATGATTAGTGAGCAGCTGTATGGTTTCATGCCAAGAAATAGCACCACAGATGCGATGTTTGCTCTGAGGATGTTGATGGAGAAGTATAGAGAAGGCCAGAAGGAGTTGAATTGTGTCATTGTGGACCTGGAGAAAGCATATGACAGGGTGCCTCAAAAGGAGTTGTGGTATTATATGAGGAAGTCGGGAGTGGCAGAGAAGTATGTAAGAGTTGTACAGGATATGTACGAGGGAAGTGTGACAGTGCTGAGGTCTGCGGTAGGAGTGACGGATGCATTCAACGTGGAGGTGGGATTACATCAGGGATCATCTCTGAGCCCTTTCTTATTTGCAATGGTGATGGACAGGTTGACAGGCGAGATTAGACAGGAGTCCCCATGGACTATGATGTTTTCTGATGACATTGTGATCAGTAGCAATAGTAGGGAGCAGGTTGAGGAGACCCTGGAGAGGTGGAGATATGCTCTAGAGAGGAAAAGAATGAAGGTCAATAGGAACAAGATAGAATACATGTGTGTGAATGAGAGGAAGGTCAGTGGAATGGTGAGGATGCAGGGAGTAGAGTTGGCGAAGGTGGAAGAGTTTAAATACTTGGGATCAACAGTACAGAGTAATGGGGATTGGGGAAGAGAGGTGAAAAAGAGAGTGCAGGCAGGGTGGAATGGGTGGAGAAGAGTGTCAGGAGTGATTTGTGACAGACGGATATCAACAAGAGTGAAAGGGAAGGTGTACAGAACGGTAGTGAGACCAAATTATGTTATATGGGTTAGAGATGGTGGCACTGACCAGAAAGCAGGATACAGAGCTGGAGGTAGCAGAGTTAAAGATGCTAAGATCTGCATTGGGTGTGATGAGGATGGATAGGATTAGAAATGAGTACATTAGAGGGTCGGCTCAAGTTGGACAGTTGGGAGACAAAGTCAGAGAGGCGAGATTGCACTGGTTTGAAATGTGTAGAAGAGATTTGCTGAGTATATTGGGAGAAGGATGCTAAGGATAGAGCTGCCAGGAAAGAGAAAAAGTGGAAGGCCTAAGAGAAGGTTTATGGATGTGGTGAGAGAGGACATGCAGGTGATGGGTATAACAGAACAAGAGGCAGAGGACAGAAAGATATGGAAGAAGATGATCTGCTATGGCGACCCCTAATGGGAGCAGCCAGAAGAAGAAGAAGAAGAAGAAGATATATCCTGTTAAAAACAAGGAAAAATACTGGATACACAAGAAGAACATTTTTATCAGTTGCTTATATTTTCTGATCCTTTGTGCTGGACAAACTGTGCTTTTGCATGCAAATTACCAATTCAAATTTAGCTGGGATAAAGCAAACAAATGGTGGAAGCAACCTAATATTGGCTAAAATTTAAAGGCAAAGAATACTTCTTTCTCCATTGCACAATTTACTTCTACAGCCTCACCATAACAATTTGTCACATAGCACATGGCATATTAAATGTGGGGTTGAGAGAAGCAGCAAATTTTCTGAGTGATGACACATCACATAGTCTTGTAGACATGCTAGTTCCAATAGACAGATTAACTTGTGCTTTCCGTGTTTAACTCAGTTTGTTCCCCAAGGTGCTGCCATTTGCAAATATGATGTTAACATTTCCTCTCTTACATTATATGGACTTGAAATTGCATGTGCACCCTGATTGTTAATGCATTTTGTAGTTTCCTTTTTTTGTTTTGGCTCAGAAATAGATCATAGGCCAATTTCTGATAACTCTGTACATGAACTGTAAGGTTTGTGGGGTTTTATCCTTTATGTTGACAGCACATAACATGCCCTGCTCCAAGACAAAGCATTTACTTTTGTCACTTTCAATACTGTATTCAGAAACTCCTAAACAGGGCTCTGTTATTTTCTAACAGGCATGTTAATCTCTGATGCTCCCTTAGTCAAAGAAAGTTTATGTACATATTTGCCACCCACAAGCCCAAAAACTTATAGAAAGGTTGGGAGCATGCACTGATAGCGTGTTGCCGCACCCACCACATGACAAACCACCTGGACTGGGGCCCAGGTGCAGCGGGTGACACCTCAGCACCACAATGGAGCAGTGTGAAGTTTTTTAACGTTGGCTAGATTGCCAATCCCGCCACCAACCCCCAAGTTTTTCCCTGAAAGTTGGAGGACCTACTTGTAGGGCTGGATGCAGATTAACGTCATACCCAGGATGAAGCAATTGCAGGTTAAGGGCCTTGCTCAAGGGTTCAATGGAATAGAGTCACTTTGGGGGTTAATGGAATTTGAATTGGCAAACTTCAAATCGCTAACTTCAGAGCCACCACTCCACCCAAAAAAAAACTTACGGAGAATCAGAAAATAGATTCTACCTTTTTCTGGCAGATATGATCACAAAAATTAGGCGAGGGTTTAGGGGGAGAAGGCCCTGGGATTAAATCATTCTTCAGACCCACCACCTATTGTAGCTGTACTGAGGGAACCACTGAAAGATTAGCAGAGTACAAGAGCAGACAATAGGAATATGGACAGCACAACATCCATAGAAAAGATTATAAACATAGATCATGAACTTGCTCTCTCTCTCTCTCTTTATATATATTGTGACAGTTTTCGGTCCTCTCAACCCCTTGAACCCTCAGACTACTCTTCAAACACCAGGTAAAAGTCCAATAAATATTTATTTGGACAATATTAAAGTGCACAAAGCACCTACACTCCACAATACTCATAAACAATAACTATAATCAATAATCAATCAATTCAATCCTCCACTCCCAGACACGTTGCCGCCCTTCCACCCAGCTCAGCTCCACGCTCTGGTCTCTTACAGTCCTTTTTATAGTCCTTGAGCCGGAAGTGTTTCGCCCTCTCTGTCCATGTGACTAGGACCACTTCCGGGTCAGATAAAAATCCTTTCTTCTTCACCCCAGAAGCACGTCATTCCTCCTGTCCATGTGACTTGAATGTACTTCCGGGGCGTAGGGCAAATAATCCTTGTTCCTCCCTGCAGCTTCCCCAGCGGCCCCCACAGCATCCAGCAGGGTTGGGGATAAAAACTGCATTGTCCATAATTCCCTGCTGGCATTCGGGGCACCTCCATGCTGCAGGGGGGGCTCCACCTGGCAGCCTGGGTGTATTGGCCGGGATGAACGGCCAGCCACATATCACTATATATATATATATATGTATATATATATATATATATATATATATATATATATATATACAGTATATATATATATATATATATATATATATATATATATATATATATACATACAGTACATATACAGTACATATATATATATATCTGCGGTGGGTTGGCACCCTGCCCGGGATTGGTTCCTGCCTTGTGCCCTGTGTTGGCTGGGATTGGCTCCAGCAGACCCCCGTGACCCTGTGTTCGGATTCAGCGGGTTGGAAAATGGATGGATGGCTGGATATATATATATATATATATATATATATATATATATATATATATATATATATATATATATATATATATATATATATATGCTGGGATTGGCTCCAGCAGACCCCTGTGACCCTGTAGTTAAGATATAGCGGGTTAGATAATGAATGGATGGATGGATGGACAGTACATAGATATATATATATATATATTATATATATATATATATATATATATATACAGTATATATATATATATATATATATATATATATATATATATATATATATATATATATATAGTGGCCTGCAGGAAGCGCACAGCTCACCAAACCCAACACAGCCAGATGCAGAACACAAGTTCAGCACACACTTTTTTTACTTTTGTTGTGGGAGACACCTTCTTCCATTTCCCACCTACACAGCACAGTTCCAAAGCACCAAACACAGCACAAAACAGACTTCTTTCTTTTGTTTTTCTTTCTCTTCCTCTCTCTCTCTCAGTCCACTTCTACTCCTCCTGGCAATCTTTATCCTCCACCTCCCGACTCTGGCTCCCAGAGTAGTGGCAGCTGGCTCATCTTATAGAGCACTTGGAAGTGCGTCAGGTGTTCCATGACCTTCTTCTGGCAGCTCGGGTGTGGAGGAAGTGATGTAACCAAGGGCTCAGCAGTACCTGCTGCACCCTCTGGTGGCACCCATGGAACCCAACAGGGCTGTGTCAAACTATAACTCCCATGGAGCCCTATGGGAGTCTGGGGCACCACTGCAATATAGGGGAGCTGCCATCTAGCGCTCTGGGGGAGGTAATGCCCTGAATATGCACTCTTTTCCAGTCCTTCCTCTGTAGAGACTTCCCAGCCAGGTAAGGGCCTCGGCCATCCACCACAATATATATATATATAAGGAGCGAGAAAGAGAGTGAGAGTATGCAATGTCAAATCTTACAATACCTGAATGCTTGAAACCCATCAGAGCACAACGCAAGAACAGCAAGTGATCCTTCAGCACAGAGAGTATGACATGTCAAATGTAAGAGTAGGATTTTTCAGCATTCTATTTTATGAGAGAAGGAGGAAAAAAATATTTAAAAACAGTATTCTTCCAATGAAATTATTTCCCAATATCAGCTATTATCTGCTGTAGATGTAAAAATAAGAAAAAAAGGAAAAAACAAAAACTATTTTTTTAATTAAATGTACTTTGGTCAAGGTGCCAATAAATCCTATCTGTTGTTCAGTAGACATACTGCCAGTTTAGTCATTGTATGAGGTGTTTATTGCTTCATTGCCAAATGACCTTTCCAAAGTATACAGTAAGTGATTCGTCCACAACATTTTGTTCAGGTATGTAGACTCCAGTAAATTCCTCTATCAGTGCATCAAACAACAGTTTTATTTTTCCCAGAAAGGCTTTTCACACTACTGTGCAAAGTGCTCATCCTAACTGACATCAGACCACATGTGCAAATTGTAATTTAGTTTCAGTATGTGCTGCTGGGTATGTCTGTTTGGCTCAGTCAATTGTATCTAACTGCCATCTCTTATGAACAGACTGACATTCTGTAAGGGGTCATCTATAAATGATATATCTGTCTTGCACCCTGGTGATCCAGTGAATGCCCAATGGTCTTGTTATACTATGGACATTCAGAAGTGGCATCATAATTTAACAGTTGAGTAAAATCCATCCATCCATCGTCCAACCCGCTGAATCCGAACACAGGGTCACGGGGGTCTGCTGAAGCCAATCCCAGCCAACACAGGGCACAAGGCAGGAAACAATCCCGGGCAGGGTGCCAACCCACCGCAGGACACACACAAACACACCCACACACCAAGCACACACTAGGGCCAATGTAGAATCGCCAATCCACCTAACCAGCATGTCTGTGGACTGTGGGAGGAAACCGGAGCGCCCGGAGGAAACCCACGCAGACACGGGGAGAACATGCAAACTCCACGCAGGGAGGACCCGGGAAGCGAACCCAGGTCCCCAGGTCTCCCAACTGCGAGGCAGCAGCGCTACCCACTGCGCCACCGTGCAGCCCCTTGAGTAAAATCATTATTTTCATATGGTTAATTCTCAAAAGAACTAGAATTTATTATGCTGTCACTGTCCATTTCTGAATAACTGTCACCATTAGAACACAACAGATCACTTTCTTGTTCATGTGTTTTACGTTCCAACAGCCAGTCACTAGCAGCAGGTCACTGGAGACAAGTAAACTCATAAATGATGTTATACTGTATGTTCTGCTGGCCATGGAAAAGTTATCTCAGGGATAATGGTAAAGGGGTTAAAGCATACTTGATGGGCAAGTCCAGCAGCAGGAATATTTCTTTTAAAAAAATACGTATATTTATACGTACAGTATATTTTGGAGCACTGTAGTTAGTCAGTGAGTAATTCTGGCCGTGATGAAAACTACAATTTTTTTTTTGTTATTTATTATTTTAGTTAGTTTTTTTTAGCTACTTCAGTAGTAGCATATTGTTTTAGATAGATAGATAGATCTTTATTGTCATTGTCACTTTTACAAAGGAACAACGAAATTGAAGGTGCAATCAACTCAGTGTGAGGAATAAGAGTTAAAAAGACAAAAAGACAAGAAGACAGAATATAATAACAAACCGAATAGTAATAAATATACAAATTGCACTTGTTGACTTACGGTCTATATTGCACATTGGAAGAATAATATGGAGCAGTTTTATTTTGAGTTCAGGGCCATGATTGCTTTCGGATAAAAGCTGTTTTTAAGGCGGTTTGTCCTAGTTTTCATAGCTCTGTATCTCTTGCCCGATGGCAAAAGCTGAAAGAGGCAATGACCGGGATGTGATGAGTCCTGTGAAATGTCTATTGCTTTTTTTGTGGCTTCGGGAGGTGTAGATTTGTTCCAGAGTGGGGAGGGTACAACCAATTGTTCTCTCCGCTGTCCTGACGACCCTGTGTAGCGCTTTCTTTTCTGAGGAAGTGCAGCTGCCGTACCACACACACAGTCCATACGTGAGCACACTCTCGATGGAACAATGATAAAAAGCAAGGAGCAGATTTTTTGGGAGGTGGTTCTTTCTGAGAATTCTCAGAAAATACAGTCTCTGCTGCGCCTTCTTTAGCAGCTCCTTGGTGTTGGCACTCCAGATCAGGTCATCCTCCAGCTCCATACCCAGAAACCTGAACACCGGGACCTTCTCCACACATGCCCCGCCAATGATGAGTGGCTGGATGTCAGTTTTGTTTTTCCTAAAGTCAATAACAAGCTCCTTTGTTTTTTTGTTGTTGAGGAGCAGGTTATTGACTGTGCACCACTCTGACAGTTGCTCCACCTCGTCCCTGTATGCTAGCTCACCCTCCTTGCCCGAGATGAGTCCGACCACCGTCGTGTCATCCGCAAACTTTATAATCTTGTTGCTGTGGTGAGTGGGGACACAGTCATATGTGTAGAGGGTGTAGAGGAGCGGGCTGAGCACACAACCCTGCGGCGTCCCAGTGTTGAGGCTGAGAGCAGTGGATGTGTGGAGACCCAGCCTGACCCTCTGGGAGCGACCCGACAGGAAGTCCAGTATCCAACTGCAGGTGAGTGATGGAAGTCCCAGATCTGCCAGTTTGGACACCAGTCATTGTGGGAGGATGGTGTTAAACGCCGAGCTGAAGTCTACAAAGAGCATTCTGGCGTAACTCCCCTGCTGCTCCAGGTGGGTCAGGGCAGCATGAAGGGCTGTGGCCACAGCATCCTCCGTGGATCTCTTTGCTTTGTAAGCAAATTGAAATGGGTCCAGGTCTGCTGGCAGGAAGGCGATGATATGACTCCGCACCAGTTTCTCAAAGCACTTCATGATGACAGATGTGAGTGCCACTGGGTGGAAATCATTCAGACTGTTCATGTTGGATTTTTTCGGCAGCGGAACAATGATTGAGGACTTGAGGCAGGATGGGACAGTGGCCTGGGACAGGGACTGGTTGAAAATCCTGGTGAAGATTCCGGTCAGTTGATCTGCACAGTCTTTCAGCACCCGTCCAGCCACACCGTCGGGTCCTGCAGCCTTCCTCAGGTTCACTTTCCTCATCACCCGCCTCACCTCACACTCTTCCACTGTGAGTATATTGCTGTTGTGAACAGGCTGTTGTGATGGAGCTGCTGTTGGTGTCGCCTCAAAGCAGGCAAAGAAGATGTTCAGCTCCTCTGCCAGAGAATCGTCTCCCTCAGCGGCCAAGGAGTTGTTGGATTTGTAGCCGGTGATGTGCTGGACACCCTGCCACACCTGCCTTACACCTTACTTTTTCATCTCACTTTTATTCAGTACTAAATTTATTTTTACGTTTTCTTTATGTTAGTTTTCATTTGCAGTAATAACCTTGGTGGAGTGTTATGTTATCAAGAACATATAAAATGCTTTTTGTTTAATCTCACCCTTGCCAAGCACTGTGAATATGAAGCCTCTACCCAAGGTGCTCCTTTACCTGTTATGTTTCAGACAGGGTTTATTCCATTTCTTATATGTATTTTCTGTATTATTATTTTTATATTCTTATTTTTCATAACTTTCTGTTGTATATTGTCTAGTATTTATGTAATGTATCTTTAAGTTTATACTGTATATGTTCCTTGTGTTTGATAAACACAGACCATTCGGCCCAAGAAACTGGCCAATCCTACTCACCTAATTTTTCCATCCCGGAGGCCGATGTACAGTAGCCTACTATTTGTTTATCTCAGGAATGACGTGGCTTGTTTTTTTCCATTCCAAGGATGGAATGGACTTTATTATGTACTACATATAAACAAGTGTGTCATCAGATCACCTCCTGGGACCAATGGTCTTTTTAAGTCCTTTTGCCAACCATATGTCCTATGCCAGTGCCTGCTTTATGTGAGGTGACAAGGCACTAATAATAAAATATTCCAGATTTTTGGTGCCTTACTCTAAAAACACTGAGACAGCCAGTGTTTGAAGATTTGAGATTATTGTTAGAGATGGACATGAAGAGGCATTCTGAAATGTGGAAAAGTGCAAAATTGTTCAGAATCTTCTATAAACTGTGGACAGTAGGAGGCATTCTAGCTCCCCAAACACTTCACAAACAGGCATGGACACATGTTAAAAGGCGAAGAGTCTTAAATTTTTTAAAACTCTTCTTTTATAAGGATATCTCACCACCTCAGCCACAAGTACAGCAAGCACAATACAGCACATTTTTTTGTCTTTTCATCTCCCTGCCTCTCACTCTGCTCCTACTCCCAACTCAGGCTGTCTGATGTGAGGCTCCTTTTATTTTAGCTGCCCCAGAAGTGCTCCTGGTCTTCCGCACACGTGGTCTGTCAGTATTTCTGGGTGAGGTGGAAACCTCATGATATAGGAACTTCCCAATCCTGCAGCTCCCTCTGGTGGCCCCCATGGGACCCAACAGGGCTGTCCTCTGGGACTACAATACCCAGCATGCCCTACAGGCACCCATATGGGAATTTGAGCCTGGGTTTGCTGCCATCTAGCACCCTTCACAAGGTATCGAATCCCTGTGTCCAGTACGTACCTTGAATTGGACCCCGTCTTCCAGTAATTTTTTGTCCCAGTTGTCCTTTTCACTCCCCTCATCAGCATCTGCCCTTGCTGCTGTTCCAACCAATCTGACTTTCCTCTTTCACATTTTGGATGGGTACGGGTTCCTGGTGAGCTCATTTATACTGCAGTGCTCCTGCGTCAGGGTTTATCCACAAGAAATGTCTTAAACAGGCTTCTGCCAACAGACAGCCAGAAAATCCTGCTGACTACGCTACTTGCAGACAGTAGGAGGCATCTGTCTCCCCAAAACCAATGCAAACAGGCATGAGCCCAAGTTAAAAGGCAAAGAGTCTTTTATTTTGGGAAAATTCTTCTTTTATAATGGTTTCTCATCATCAACACCAAGCACAATACAGCACACTCTTTGTCTTTTCCCCTCTCTGTCTCAAATCACTGCCTCTCCACTGCTTTTGCAAGTTTTGTCCTTCTCCTCCTGACTTTGGCTCTCTGATGTGAGGCAGGCCGCTCCTTTTATTTTATCAACCCTGGAAGTGCCTTAGATCTTCCACACATGTGGTCGGCCAGCACTTCCAGGTGAGGCGGAAACCCATGATGTTGGGACTCCCCAATCCTGCAGTTCCCCCTGGCAGCTCCCACAGGACCCAACAGGCTGTCTTCCGGGACTACAATACCTGACATGCCCTGTGGGCATCCATGTGGAAATCTGAATTTGGGCTCGCTATCATCTAGCATCATGAGGGAGATAAAGCCCTGTATAAGCTGTCTTCCACTGCTCTTCCATCCTGAGGGTGTCCCAGCTGGGTAAGTATGTCAGCCATCTTTCGCAAAGCATTTTAAAATCAGTGTTAAAGGACACAGGCAACCAAGGTAGTGATGCTAATATCAGTGAAAAGTGTTTAAATTTTCTGTTTTTCATTAAGGTTTTTGCTCTTGCATTTGGAATACACTGCAGCCTATTTATCTCTTTGTTTGGCAGCCGCAACATGAGCATATCATGATATTCTAGTTGGCTAAGAACAAAAGCATTAGCTAAGTTTTCATTATCTTGCAATGATAAAAAAAGACCAAAGATGTTTGTATAATGAAAAAGGAGTCATTATAATATGGTGTAATATGTGGCTGGCTGTTCATCCCGGCCAATAAACCCAGGCCGCCAGGTGGAGCCCTCCCTGCAGCATGGAGGTGCCCCGAATGCCAGCAAGGAATTCTGGACAATGCAGTTTTTATCCTCAACCCTGCTGGATGCCGTGGGGGCCGCTAGGGGACGCTGCAGGGAGAAACAAGGATTATTTGCCCTATGCCCCGGAAGTACATTCAAGTCACATGGACAGGAGGAATGACATGCATCCGGGGTGAAGAAGAAAGGATTTTTATCTAACCCGGAAGTGTTCCTAGTCACGTGGACAGAGAGGGCGAAACACTTCCGGGTCAAGGACTATAAAAAGGACTGTAAGAGACCAGAGCGTGGAGCTGAGCTGGGTGGAAGGGCGGCAACATGTCTGGGTGTGGAGGATTGAACTGATTGATTATTGATTATAGTTATTGTTTATGAGTATTGTGGCGTGTAGGTGCTTTGTGCACTTTAATATTGTCCAAATAAATAATTATTGGACTTTTACCTGGTGTCTGAAGAGTTGTCTGAGGGTTCAAGGGGTCGAGAGGACCAAAAACTGTCACAATGGTTAATGTGTGATTTAAATATTAGTATTTAATACCTGCTTTTTTTATTAAGGCCAATAATTCAAGCCTGTTTTTTCTTTGTTTTGTAATAAAAATTACTGCTCATCCAATTTGTAATACTAGTAAGACACTGAATCAGGGGGTTGAGAGCCTCTGGGACAGCTGGCATGATAGATTTGTAGTGTTGTGCCCTTTGCATAGCTGTGGTCATTTAAATCATATAACTGTACAGCCAAAATGTCCTATGTTTGTATTTATTGGAGATTTCCTTTGGTAATGTGAAAACACAATGTTCAAAATTCCTTTGCTTGTTTGTGTCTTTCTTGTTAGAGTGCCCAAAGATGAATTAGGTAGCCAAATGGTTGAGGTCTCTTAAACTTTTTCTTATTCTAGAAATTAGCCCTTTCAGATTGTTTGTTTTTTGGATTCTTGTATGCCAAATCCATTTCCTATTGTTCTGTCAGCACACTGGCAGATAAACATATTGAGCATGACTGAAAGATGCGCTTAGGAAAACAAAAAAGATACAAGATCAAAAGGAAACAAAGCCAAAACAATACAAGATTCAAGTAAAAGGTCAAAACCAAAAGTAACACACAAGATTTTTTGCAGAAGGCTTTTTTGAGAGTTTTGGTATCTGCAGATCAGATAAGAAAATGACTTCCCAGCCCTCCTTTTATCCTGTCATGCTGATTTAGTACAGGTCACAACCTCAAAGGCCACGCCCCTAAAACGAGTGGAAGAGGACCTAACAACCGGATTATAAAACAGTGGCAACTGAGGGTCAAAAATGGTGTCCAAGAGT
Source organism: Erpetoichthys calabaricus (assembly GCF_900747795.2). Lineage (NCBI taxonomy): Eukaryota > Metazoa > Chordata > Cladistia > Polypteriformes > Polypteridae > Erpetoichthys > Erpetoichthys calabaricus. Next base: position 11,252,644 of record NC_041404.2, read on the forward strand.
TGCAAAACAAAATGAAACATCTGAATCATTACAAAACTCTAGAAAATTATAAAAGAAACAGAATCCTCAACTTCAATAACCCCCAATATAAGTACAAACGTATACTAACTAATTTGCGTAAAAACCAATCATGACACCTCTTCCCTGTTTTTTCAGAAATATTCATCTTTGATATGTGATATATGTTGAAACAGTAGCTTGTTATTTTGTGGTATGTTTGATTTCTACACTTACTGTTACGTTTTGATTAGTGATCTTTTCAAGTGGGTAGCCGATGGTGCAGTGATGGGAGTTACCACTTCATAATGCTTTAACTCTGTTTGATCTTTCAGGTTGGGTGTCCTACATCAAAAATACATAGAGGCAGATTGCTTGGGAATTCTGAATTATTCATGTTTCACTGTATTCTGCAATTGAATTTCATCTTGTTCGTTACTAGTACTGGCAGCTTTGGCACTGTGTGCAGGTGCCAGGTCCTGTTGGAAAATGAAATCTGCATCTCCATAAAATTCATCAGCAGCAGGAAGCATGAAGTGCTCTAAAACTTCCTGGTAGACGGCTGCATTGACCCTGGACCTCAGAAAACACAATGGACCAACACCAGCAGATGACATGGCACCCCAAACCATCACTGACTGTGGAAACTTTACACTGGACCTCACGCAACATGGATTCTGTGCCTCTCATCTCTTCCTCCAGACTCTGGGACCTTGATTTCCAAAGGAAATGCAAAATTTACTTTCATCAGAGAACATAACTTTGGACCACTCAGCAGCAGTCCAGTCCTTTTTGTCTTTAGCCCAGGCGAGACGCTTCTGACGCTGTCTCTTGTTCAAGAGTGGCTTGACACAAAGAATGCGACAGCTGAAACCCATGTCTTGCATACGTCTGTGTGTGGTGGTTCTTGAAGCACTGACTCCAGCTGCAGTCCACTCTTTGTGAATCTCCCCCACATTTTTGAATGGGTTTTGTTTACCAATCCTCTCCAGGGTGCGGTTATCCCTATTGCTTGTCCACTTTTTTCTACCACGTCTTGTCCTTCCCTTCACCTCTCTATTAATGTGCTTGGACACAGAGCTCTGTGAACAGCCAGCCTCTTTAGCAATGACCTTTTGTGTCGTGCCCTCCTTGTATAAGGTGTCAATGGTCGTCTTTTGGACAACTGTCAAGTTAGCAGTCTTCCCCATGATTGTGTAGCCTACAGAACTCGACTGAGAGACCATTTAAAGGCTTTTGCAGGTGTTTTGAGTTAATTAGCTGATTAGAGTGTGGCACCAGGTGTCTTCAATATTGAACCTTTTCACAATATTCTAATTTTCCGAGATACTGAATTTGAGACTTTCATTAGTTGTCAGTTATAATCATCAACATTAAAAGAAATAAACTTTTGAAATACATCAGTCTGTGTGTAATGAATGAATCTAATATACAAGTTTCACTTTTTGAATGGAATTACTGAAATAAATCAACTTTGTCATGATATTCTAATTTTATGACCAGCACCTGTACATCCCCATGATATGGAAGATGACAATGTGGGAGCGTAAAACACATGGACATTGTGGGCCAGTAATATTAAATGTGGGGCAAACTAGAGTAACAGTAAAAACTCACACAAGCAAATGGAAAAAATGCTGATTCCACAAATGCTGCAACAAGACAAGCAGTTCAACCAAGGTCACTGGCTTAGTGATACATTAACTCTAACCACTGTGCCACTGTGACAAATAAAGTAAAATGCCATTACAATAATAAATCAAAACATGAAAAAAATCTATAATGCAAGTGCATTCATCTGAACTGTTCACCCACATTTCACAAGGGAGAAGATTCATTCATATTTAGCTATATATGAATAATGGACAGATTTATTTCAAAGTGCTGTCAAAACACTATTTAAGGAGTTGTGACTCTTCAATAAGTGCCACGTACCCAGTTATTTCTCAGATGTATTTTATACATGTTAGAAGACATACTGTCCGGAAGTCTGATCATTTTATTTACAGTATTAGCGATTGTGTTCAATACCTGACTGAATTCCAGCAAGGAGCACAGTTCACTAGTCTAATTACTCTTGTCAATACACTGAAGTAAATTAAAGTGGCCAAAAAAGTTACAGCCAGAACAACAGAATCTAGACTGTAACATTAAATCAAATACTGAAGTAAATACCCCCAAATTGGTATCAGTTTTGTTCCTGATGTGAGTGAATTAGATGTTATTTCTTAAAATTAAATCAACCAATATTTTGAAATAAATGATTGTTATTCAGTGCCTTTCATATTAATCATTGATTAAATAACTTTACTAAGCAGTTTGCAAAACAAAATATATGGTACTTAAATAAGATTAAATGCTTATTATGTGAAGTGGTATGTTGCCTTTAGTGTGTAAGTGAACATTAGGTTGAGATGGAGCCATTATTTGAACACTATACTGAAACCTAAATTTTGTGCTGTTAATTTGGATTTTGTAGGATCCCATGATCTAGGTACGGTATAAAGTGTCCCTTAGTATTTGCTTCATTTCATGCCTATGTAATGAATCAGTGAGAGTCAAAGATAGTCTGCTGTTCAGTATGTTTAAAGGCTGCATGGGAACAACATGCTGATATATGTTCTGTCCAGAGTGGACTCTCAAGCTTATTAGAGGTTGGAGTCTGTCCAGGCAGCACTGAATGTAAGGCTGAAAACACCAGTCCTTTGTTGGGCCTATTTATGCATACGTCCACACTTACACTAGGACCAATTCAGAGTTGCCAACTCACCTTACCTGCATCACTTTGGGAATGTGGGAGAAAACCCACACAGACATGAGACATGTGCCGACTCCACAAAAACAAAATAAATAAAATGTATTATTATTATTTTCATCCATCCATCCATTATCCAACCCGCTATATCCTAACTACAGGGTCACGGGGGTCTGCTGGAGCCAATCCCAGCCAACACAGGGCGCAAGGCAGGAAACAAACCCCGGGCAGGGTGCCAGCCCACTACAGTATTATTATTTTTATTATTATTATTATTATTATTATTATTATTATTATTATTATTATTATTATTATTATTAAGTGTGGCACTCTCAGTTACTGAAATGACCATGCTAACCACCGCACTGCTGTAATGTCCATGATTAGGACAGTACACTATAATACTGTAAAATATAATAAACAGAGTCAAAAATGAGTACCAGCTGGCCTATCCATTCAATAAAAAAACATTATGCAAGCAAGAGGGGATCATTCAATTCATTGTTTTTGATTATCTAATATGTATATTGTTCTGATATCTTGTCCAAACTCTTTTGAAAACCCATCATGGTGTCTGTTTCAGCTATACAACTCGACAGATTTTTCTAGATCCCCATGACCCTTTGTGTCACCTTAAAAGACAAATATCTAAAGTGCGTAATTGCCGTTTCAGATATAAACTCTCCTTAAAACAGAAAACAACATTTTATTTAATTTCTTGTTGATTCTTATACAGTGTCTTAACACTTCCTGAAACACCCAGAAGATGTCAGTGGCCCATTAGCAGATTCAATTTTCCACATGTTCAGTAGATACACTGAATGACTTTAGACTCCCTGAGGGGTACTTTACACTGCAAAAAATGTGAATATAAGAATAAAGCATGAAGTGGTGAGATTTATGCATATATCATCCAATTACAAAAGACAAATTTTGAAATTACAAGTAAGAGCAAAACAGAATAATGCAAGTAATCTGAAGGATAACGTTTGTTAAATGTGGTCTTGGGTAGTCTACTCTTGTGTAGAATAACAGGGGTGCTTGTGTTTCATTAGCTATGTATGAATCCGTCTTTATATTTTATACAGCACCTTTTCTACTTAATATGGTGATAGAGTGGTATTAAATAAAGAATAGAATATGCGTGTATATGTGCCATATTGTAGACAATTATTCCATCCCAGATGAATCCCTGCCTTTTGTGGCTGTTTGTCCCGACACAGTCTCCAGCACCATATCTGTTAATGGTTTCCCTAAGTAAACACTGTCACTAAAGACAATGACATGATGCATTTATCAGGTAGAGGGCAGATCAAAAATCAGAAGGTTGCATTTGTGAGAAAAGTATATGTTCAGTTTAATGTAACTGTTAAAGCCACACAGTATGATTTTAAAAAACAAAGATATTTGACTCTGAAAGTATTACATTAATAAATTTAAGGGCATGCAACTAACATTTTATTGTATGCTACATTCAGCAATGTAAGCCGTCACAGCATTTCTCAAAAAAACAGCAAGTTACTCCTGACTGTTTTACACCGCATGTTCTGTGAGAAAAAATAAACTGATGGTTGTACAGTCTTTTCAAAGAGCTGACCAATAAATATTATAATTTAGTCCAATATAAAGACAAAACTAACACATATATGATAATGATTTGCCTTGATAGCATCATCATCATAATTCTGTTGTCGACCTGTTGAATCTTTACAGCAAAAGCTAATATGTAACTGTATAACAAAAATACGGATACATTGTTGTCACACTCAGCTTCCTCGTAATTGACTTACAGGCACCCGTGGCCAAGATATATGTAGGTGCGCGCGCACCATACTTTCAAGTCATTTTAGCGCATGCGCGAGTGGGAACCGGGTCGTGTGCGCGTACGCTGTCAAGTAGTCCTCGCGCTTGCGCGGGTCGTTGTGCCATGAAGCAGAAAGGAAAGAGGTAAAGAAAAAATACATAACATGATACATTTCTTAAAAAAAGAACAGAACTGTAAAGAAAAATGAGAAGTTTTGTAATGCGTACTAGAGTTAGAGTGTTTTAAATAGACGCGCTGTGTCTCGTTTAGCAGTGGTTTCACGGCTATGTATAAACAGAAAAGGAAATGCATTTTGGACTGAGGCCAGTGGTACAGTGCCTACATCTAATGTAAATCACAAGCTGCGACTTAATGTCGTCTGGTTTTCTGATCGTTACCCATGTAACTAAGTATCACTAAACTAATGCAAACGTGTTCGCGTGTTTCGATTCCTTTTTGCTGTAATAAAATGTTGCAGTTTGTCCTTCTTGATTATAAACTTATTCGATCATTTTGTAGGTAAGTTTATGTTAATCGAATGTAAAGAGCGTTGAGCACAGGAGTAGCAATGTATCAGACCATTGTCATTTGTTTTAGATGTAGCAACGTGGCTGTTTAATAGTAAAAGAATACGTGGCTGGCATTAATATTTAATACAAACTGCGTACGTCGACAAATGCATACAAAAAAGATGAATGTAACGGGGCGCCCAGTGTTTTCTGGATTTGTTCTGCATGTTAAATTTCCCCATTACCTGATGTTATTGTTTTATTTTTTTTCTGTTTACTCTCAAAAAGCAAAAAATGAACCAAGCAAAGCGGTACGCAAGGAAGGATGTGGAGATCCGAAGCTGAATTGTAATATTTATCTGCCAGGACCTTCACGGAAGGAATCGGTCAAGAAAGCTTCCCTTGAACGTTGTTTTCTCTGTGCACGAAGGGGAAAATAATACAGCTATATAAAAGAAAACTGCAGTTCAGACTTGTACATTGTCAGTAAAACGACGGATTTATTATCCGTGGGGCTAAGGAGGACAAACCAAAGATGCCGAAGAAGTTGCACGCAGCCCCACCACGCGACTGCCTCTCTGCCGTTATGGTGCTGCTTGTGTTGCCCCGTTGTCTACTTCCTATCTGGGCAGACAACAGCACTGCACCCAAGGAGGAACAGTATAACGCTTTACTTAAGGTCAATATTTTGGACTCCAGCGGTAACAACCACAAAGTACTGAAGATAGAAGATGGCCGATATGGTCAAGAGTCTCCCAAAGCTGAAGCCAAAGGGGTAGTCATTGCACCGGTTCCAATTCACGGAGGTAAATCACTTTATTTATTTTTTTATTGTTTGTAGTTGGCACCTGGCTTTGGAGCAGGTAACTGTAAAGAATCCCAAAATGCACACGGCACTCACTTTGAAGCTATGTCTAATTTACTGTTAGGCAATTTCTTTAATATTTCACGTTTAGTTTATCGCAACATGTTTTGGTTTTGCAGGCGTAATGGAAATAGACTCTTCAAATCCATATTGCATTCGTGCTTAAGTTCAACCAGTCATGTCCTGTGGAATATTATGCAATTCATTTGATCCTTCTTGTTTAGTTTCGAATAGCTAGTTTTGATTTCTCAAGCGTTACAGAAGTACATTTTTGACTGTAATACTATTGTTTTCTGGGTGTGGTGACCTGAAATCATTATAACCCTTCAAACATCTTCTGTGCTTAGTTTTGTGTCAGTTTAGAATATGAAGGTCCCAAATTGTCTCAGTTTCAATATAATTGTAAACAACAAATGTAATAAGATGGTTTACATTGATCTGATACTTACTCTGTGTGTGTTTTGGCCTGACAATCATTTTCTGTATAGCAACATCCATCATAAACACTAATATAAAGCTCTATTTAAGCCAAACTTGCTATGAAAGGACAAAATATTGCAAAGACAAAATGGCATGCATGTATTGGGTTACACATTAGCTAGTTTCATTAGCAGCAATCAAGAAAAAGTCATTGAGCAGCCTTCAGCTAGCAAGATATTTTAGTTGTATGGGCATGTCACAATCTGTTTCTTACAGGCAGACAGTTCATAACTCAGTAAACTAGTTTGTGTAAAGAAGCACAGATGTTGCTGTCCCTTGATTGCTTTTAATGTGCATTCTGTTGCATAAGCATTCCACTACTCTGAAATGTCCTCAATAGTTAAGAAAAGTCATTTTTAATTTAAATACTCATTCTTGTACAACACTATTAAAAGTAATAAATATAAAATGACTTGGAGATTATTTTAAAAATCATCAACCAAAATAAGTAATGGCAATATTGTTATTATCAAATAAGCACAACTGTGAGCAAGATAAGGATTAATACTAGGGATGTAACCAGATATGGTGAGATGCATTGTAATTGTAATGTCTCTGTCTATGATTTTATTTTATTGTTTGACACAAAGCAGTTTGCATCAGAAGTAGGTCACATTTGAGCTTGTAATGTGCAACAGTTTCCAAAGAAGGCATTTGTTCTTTCATGGTTTCCTGAACAGATGCATACAATTTCACCTTCCTCTGCTGTGACATTTGTTAACTGTTAACTTTTTGATCATTCAGTACTGGCCATGTATGAAAAGTTAGCTGACACATCTCTAGTTCCAGTATTTGCCTGCAAAATTTTTTCCAGTGGAATATTACAATGCTAGTACAATAACAATTCTAATAGATAGATAGATACTATCTATCTATCTATCTATCTATCTATCTATCTATCTATCTATCTATCTATCTATCTATCTATCTATCTATCTATCTATCTATTAGAATTGTTATTGTACTAGCATTGTTTAGCCTTTCCATAATTAATACTGTACAGATTCTTCAGCTATTAAAGACGATTATCTTTCATGTAGGTTATACTCTGTCCATATCCATCCATCCAACCACCCCTGCAGTTGATAAGAATGAAACTTTGATTGCAGTGGCTTCCTGTGACCATCCTTACAATAATCTAACTGAATACTGGGTTGACATTTTACTGTTGTGCTATTCTAAGGAATTTTATTCCCACCAGTTGTTTTTTAACTATATTATTTATGAAAAAACTAGTGCTTTTTAAAAATATGGTTACATTATTTTATATAGTTGATAGTTCTGTTGTGCAAATTTACTGTATAACTTTTGTTTAACTGGTAACATTGACAGATTTCCTCCAGTCTTTTGAGGATGATGAGAAAAAAATTGACCCAAGGGTGTTGTAGACAATCTGGAAACAAATGTTTATAAAAAGTGTCAGATTAGCTTTATGTAATACAGATAATAATTTGAAATGCGGCCATGATACATTTCTAGCTTGGTCAGAATCTGTGTGTTTGCTTTGAGTTTAATGCATCTTCCAGGGTTGATTTCTGACTTAGGCCCCATGATGCAGACATAGGTTCAGTATGTTTTCAGAAAATGCATCTTTTTGATAAAAAAAAAAGCTTACTTGAATGCATGCATCTACTGACATGCATATGTGTATATTCCTGCCCTATTGCAGCATGTGCAAAAATAGTCTCCGCATGCTTGGAGCAGTAAATTGTGCCTAACTTAGAACCAGAATATTGGGAAAATATAAACTTTATATTGGTTACTAATTGAACAATGTAAGGTGTTTGTCGTATATTGTGAAAAATATACTTGTAGAATGACAAAGTATGCATGTCAATATTTATTTTCTGTTTCTTTTATTGATATGGTTCACGTACTAACTTCAACAGTATTTTTTAAGAACCAACATAACTGAATATTCAATTTAAAAATATACTTTTACGTTTGGAACGTTATGACATTGTAAGCATCAATGAAGTTATTACATCATACAAAAACACATGCTACATTAGCGTGAAATACAATGCATACAACATCAGTTTCTAAATCCAGTCAAAAGAAAAAAAAAACACCAGAAACTCATTGATCATTGAAGTATGGCATATTCAGTGGCAAGAGTTGCTGCCTCACAGCTCTAAAATCCTAGGATCGTGTGTGAAATCAGATACATGTGAGTTTTCCTTTCACATCTGAAAGACAGTACTTTTAAGTTAATTGGCGAGTCTAAATTAGCCGTTTGTGAGTGCATGCGTGGATTCTGTCAGGAACTGGTGTCCTCCATGGGCTCAATTTCTGCTAAGTACCCAATGCTGCTGACGTAGGAGATACAGCATCAGAAGATGAATGGGTCATAGTTGCTAAATCTTAAATTAACATTTTGCTTTATTCAGTTTGTCCCAGGTTTGGGACCTGTCATTTTTTTCAATGAGAAAACTATATACATGTGCGATATACATGCTATAAATTCCTGTGACGTTTTGACTTCTTGTTAAGGTAAACATTTAACACCTAAGAAAACTTGCATCAAGGCGTTTAGTTTACATTTGATAAAACTATGTAACCAGTAATATATAAATAAAACAAATGTTTAATTAGTTTGGGGAAAAAAATAAACCTTTTATTCCCTTTGATACAAATAATTTCACCAGTTTTCTTTTGCATTTTAGATTTTTCAGTTGTGTTTATGCAGTATAGCTACATTACCACTTGATATCAGATAAGATTTTTGACTCATTTCAATCTGTTCTTTGTTTTCTGCTTAATTCTAAAAATACCAACAATGTCTTGCAGCTATCAACATAAAAGTGAAAATTGATTCCTAATTTTTAGGACAGCTGTTTATGATTGAGACTTTACAATGGGAGTTATATGCTCCTACATTCTAATTGTGGTAATGATCTTTACAGCTTTATAAATCAGACAGAAGTGATTCAAAAAACCTGTGAATAAAGCACTCAAGTAGTAAATCTTGCTTGATTTAAACATGTTAACTTCTTGTATTTTGCTTAGTGCTTAATTGTCCTATATTTCGTACATAAAAATGCAAGCGTTTGATTAGATTAGTGTAAAAAAAAAAACATACCTAACATTCCTGTTGGAAAGTAAAACTATTTAGTCATTGTGAGTTAAAAGTTGATAGTATCTTGTTACTGTGTTACTGCCTGTGGCATTGTCACATAGAAATAGAATTTCTGATTTTTGGCTAAGTTTTATAAAGAAATAGCAGGGCTTTGAATTTTGTGTGAGTTAGAGAAAGAGATTTTTCCCCATTCTAAAAACTAATGAGGGGAGTTTACTGGGTTGATGGGGGTGGGGTCGGATTTTGTGGGATTTTAGATAGTCCAAAATGATTATATTATCCATTATAAATACTATATTGATTTTATTTTAACATGTGGATTAATCAAATTTTATTCACTGACATTTTCTCACCAGTACACGAATGAGACATTTAATTGGTTTCACAGCACTTAACGAAGAACAATATTAATTGTCAAGTAAAATTAATTCGAATTTCAAATGTCACACACTTGATGCTTTAATTTTCCGTATCTTTTCCTCATTTTTTTTAAGACTTTTCCCACCTGTAACACTACATTTGTGAAATCTAAAATGCTAATTTAAGATCATTATTTCAGAATTTATATTAAACAGACATTATTCTAATGTTTTCAAGCTGATAAGTGATCAGAATTAAGCTTTTCATATGACTGTACACTAATGCAGAAGTTGTCACTGAACTGAACTGTAAGTGCAGAATAGTCTTTACTGGAGAAGGAATCACATTTGCTCCCATACTATTCAAATGTATGTCAAATTTTTTAATCAAATTACAGTTGTTATGCTAATTAGTGTTACATGGTATACCGGTACTAAAAGCACTAGATGTACCAAATTTGTAAAACAGTACTATAACAGCATTGTGGTTATTTTGGTACTGGTTAATATGGGTATGTACTGGTACCCCATGCTCAGACCATACCCTCAAACAACACACACACCCGAACCCCCACCCCTGTCATAATCGTATGTGTTTGTTTGTGATCTTGAAATTCCAAGCTCAGGGTACATTCCCTTCCCCACTCCTTGTTATAGTATTCACATGATTTCCCCAAAAAAGTCTGCTTCTTGCATATCTCTGAGATTATGTGCTTCCATTAACACATGACACATTGTACTATTGGAAAGATTTGCATTAAATATTGTGAAAAATATAGTAAATACATTTTATTTTGGTAAGATGTGTAAATGGATGTGTGCAAGGTCCCATCCAGGGTTGGATCCTCTTTTACACCCAGTGAAGGATAGGAACTGGCTATTAACAACCTTGACCTGGATATGCTAGTCACAGAATAGATGTTTGGATGGACATCTATAGACATGTTCATAATGATCCAAGAATAAAATTGAACCTTCAGTTCCTTTATCGCAGTGGTGTAAGGCGCTGTATTAAGAATCAAATAACCTCGCCACTCCCTCCACTGAGAGTTGTGTGCTCTCAAACATATACAAATTGTGTATTTCATTTTTCACTTTTTCTATAATGGCATAAAACTGGGAATAATGAAAGCCTTTTCTTGACTTGTAAAGTGCATTAGGAGATTCCCTCTTTATTAATTTAAACCATGCTGGAATTTTAAAGAATGGGTAGGATACCCACAATCCTTTGCCAAAATTAAAGCACTGAATTGTTGTTAAGCATCAAGTGTTTTAACTCATTAAAGCAGTTAAAGACGTATCTAGATCAACATCATTCTGTTTGAGTGATGAATGCAACGAAGTGTTGTCTACATAAAAGTAAAAGTGAAAATTATGCTATACCGTCTAAATGTAGTGTATAGACTAAGATAGTGTGCCTCCACATGAGGAGAAATATCTGTCAGCCTATTCACTGCCATTCCTTGCCTTTTGACAATTGCTGCTGTGGTAGACTCCATCTCTCCATGATTCTGAACTGGATTTAGTGGATTGAGAATGTTATTATGTTTGAAATTGGTCAATAATACACATAGTGCTTAATGTAATATCTTCATTAAAGGTTTTTCAAAGGCCATTTTAAAAGATGCATGTCTATAATGTATGCTACAATATTAAAGAAATAAATTCATCTGTTAGTTCAAAAAGCATTCAACAAAATGAGATAATTGATATTCAGGGAATATTATGAGACTCTATTCTCTTCTCAGTACAGTAAAATCGAGGCTGAAATAAGGAGCTTACTTATTTTTTATACTTTAGAAATACTACAACAAGAGCTACATTAACAATTAAGTGTTTTCTAAAATAATCTCAAAAGTGAAAAAGCTGCGGATTCAGAAGTTGTTAGCTTTTTTTTTTCATAATTCTATTATTTTTAATTTTAAGTTTCTTGAAATTGAATAAATAAAATTCCTACACAAAACTCAATAATTTTAAATAAAAGTAAAATGCCCATAAATTCTGTGTCTTATCCTAGAAGCAGAAAATCACTCTCAAATCTGACAAATGCAGTTTATTCATTTTAATATATGTTTAATCTGTATGTGTATCTCTGGAACTTTTACTGTATATAGATCTGAAAAATTTATTTTACAGAGTTGAGTGGGATTATTTGCACTATATATCACATTGCAAAAATGAATATCTGAACCCAAAATATCCACATGGTTTAACTTACTATACTGAGGGAACAACATCTTGCATTTCCTTTTGTTTATATGCACTACTGGATATGGCATTGTATACAGATTGTTTTAAATGAGGCTAACATCTGGTAGTTTGGGACTCTCTGAGAATGTGGCATAAGGTGTGTTACTGAAAATCACAGTATCTGTCTGTCTGTCTGTCTGTCTGTCTGTCTATCTATTCAAGCTGTCCATTTATTTCCTGTCTATTTAAAATGCACAGTGTTCAATGATTAGAGCATGCATGGTATTATTTGTCATCTGTGTATTTGCATCAAAGAAGCAACCTTGTTCTAAATATGAACTTTCCAAAAACCTTTTCCTTTAAATGCAGGTCAAACACTTTGCCCAGCACAATATTTTTTACTTTCCCTACCTTCCTCCATTATCTCAAATGTCTAAAGTATACAAGTGCTTCTGCAAAAACATACCCATATGTAATTTGAGTCATCACTTGTAAAAAAAAAAAAAAAAAGGTGGGATAAGAGATTCACATGGAACAAATGTGTACCAACAAGTACACAGAGGAAGAATGTGTGCAATGATGAATAGTCAACTAATAAATCCTTCTATAGTTGTGCTTGAAAGTTTGTGAGCCCTTTAGAATTTTCTGTATTTCTGCATAAATATGACCTAAAACATCATCAGATTTTCACTCAAGTCCTAAAAGTAGATAAAGAGAAACCAGTTAAACAAATGAGACAAAAATATTTTACTTGGTCATTTATTTATTAAGGAAGATGATTGAATATTACATAATTGTGAGTGGCAAAAGTATGTGAACCTTTGCTTTCAGTATCTGGTATGACCCCCCTTTGCAGCAATAACTGCAACTAAACATTTCCGGTAACTGTTGATCAGTCCTGCACACCGGCTTGGAGGAATTTTAGCCCATTCCTCCATACAGAACTGCTTCAACTCTGGGATGTTGGTGGGTTTCCTCACATTAACTGCTCGCTTCAGGTCCTTCCACAACATTTCGATTGGATTAAGGTCAGGACTTTGACTTGGCCATTCCAAAACATTAACTTTATTCTTCTTTATCCATTCTTAACGACTTGTGTGCTTAGGGTCGTTGTCTTGCTGCATGACTTGCCTTCTCTTGAGATTCAGCTCATGGACAGATGTCCTGACATTTTCCTTTAGAATTCTCTGACATAATTCAGAATTCATTGTTCCATCAATGAAGGCAAGCCATCCTGGCTCAGATGCAGCAAAACGGGCCCAAACCATGATACTACCACCACCATGTTTCTCAGATGGGATAAGGTTCTTATGCTGGAATGCAGTATTTTCCTTTCTCCAAACATAACGCTTTTCATTTAAACCAAAAAGTTCTATTTTGGTGTCATCACATCCACTAAACATTCTTCCAATAGCCTTCTGGTTTGTCCACGTGATCTTTAGCAAACTGCAGACGAGCAGCAATGTTTATTTTGGAGTGAAGTGGCTTTCTCCTTGCAACCCTGCCATGCGCACCATTGTTGTTCAGTGTTCTCCTGATGGTGGACTCATGAACATGAACATTAGCCAATGTGAGAGAGGCCTTCAGTTGCTTTGACATTACCCTGGGGTCCTTTGTGACTTCGCCGACTATTACATGCCTTGCTCTTGGAGTGATCTTTGTTGGTCGACCACTCCTGAGGAGGGTAACAATGGTCTTGAATTTCCTCCATTTGTACACAATCTGTCTGCCTGTGGATTGGTGGAGTCCAAACTCTTTAGAGATGGTTTTGTAACCTTTTCCAGCCTGATGAGCATCAACAACTCTTTTTCTGAGGTCCTCAGAAATCTCCTTTGTTCGTGCCATGATACACTTCCACAAACATGTGTTGTGAAGAGCAGACTTTGATAGATCCCTGTTCTTTAAATAACACAGAGTGCCCACTCACACCTGATTGTCATCCCATTGATTGAAAACACATGACTCGAATTTCACCTTCAAACTAACTGCTAATCCTAGAGGTTCACATACTTTTGCCACTCACAAATATGTAATATTCGATCATTTTCCTCAATAAATAAATGACCAAGTATAATATTTTTGTCTCATTTGTTTAACTGGTTTCTCTTTATCTACTTTTAGGACTTGAGTGAAAATGTGATGATGTTTTAGGTCATATTTATGCAGAAATATAGAAAATTCTAAAGGGTTCACAAACTTTCAAGCACAACTGTAACTGCCATTCGTACCCACCCTTTGAGTTAGTTTTATTTACTGGAAAGTTCATTTAATAATATAAATGAAATTAAATGTGCCAAAACATATGAAGTATGGAGAACAGTAACACAAATGAAGAGAAACCACATAACTATTCATATAAATGGCTGATTGTACTGTGCAGTTTATTGTGCCATATTATGTACAATCCCTTCCAGTAAGTCTAAAAGTGGCACTCATTGTTAGTATTAACTGTTGGCATGCTGCAATTAAATACGTATCTTAGAGACAAAGCCGGTTAAAAGTATGTGTCACAATATGTAGATATCAAGGAGCAGACTCACTTGTTACATACTAGTCACATATAAGTTATGTACACCAAAACTTCACATTTAAGACACCAATGTTCTGGAATAAAATCACATTTCTTGTTTATTTTTACATGCACAGGTGTGTTTTCAAGGATGATAACAGCTGATACTTTGTGTGCATTTACCTCTGTCTCATCTGTATGTACACTCACAAGCCACTTTGTTAGGTTAGTTCTTGTTAGTACAAGGTTGGATCCCCTTTGGCCTTCAGAACTACTGTAACTCTTTGTGACATAGATTTCAACAAGGTGCTGGAAACATTCCTCAGGGATTTTGGTCCATGTTGACATCATAGTATAACATAGCTGCTGCAGATTTATCAGCTGCACATCCATGATGTGAATCTCCCGTTCCACCCCATCCCAAAGGTGCTCTATTGGATTGAGATGTGGTGACTATGGAGACCATTTGAGTCAGTGAACTCATTGTCATGTTCAAGGAACCAATTTGAGATAATCTGAGCCTTCTGATGTGTTAGCCTGCTGGAATTAGACATCAGAAGATTTGTACACTGTGGTCATAATGGGATGGACATGATCAGCAACAATACTCAGGTAGACTGTGGCATTTAAATGATGCTCAATTGGTACTGAGGCCGATATTGTACAAAGAAAATATCCCCCACACCATTACACTACCACTACCGGCCTCAAGTATTGATATAAGGTAGATTGGATCCATGCTTTCATGTTGATGCCAAATTCTGACCCTACCTTCTGAATGTCACGGCAGAAATCAAGACTCATCAGACCAACGTTTTTCTAGTCTTCTGTTGTACAATTTTGGTGACCCTCTGCAAACTGTAGCCTTAATTGCCTGTTCTTCACTGACAGGAGTGGCACCTGGTCTGGTCTTCTGCTGCTGTAGCCCATCTGCTTCAAGGCTCGACTTGTTGTGCATTCAGAGATGCTCTTCTGCATGCTTCAGTTGTAACGAGTCGTTATTTGAGTTGCTATTTCCTTTCTATCATTTCAAATCAGTCTGGCCATTCTCCTCTGACCCCTGGTACCAACAAGGCATTTTTGCCCAGACAATTGATGCTCACTGGATGTTTTCCCTTTTTCAGGCCATTCTGTGCAAACCAAAGAGAAAGTTGTGCATGACAATTCTAGTAGACCGTAAGTTTCCAAAATACTTAGATCAGCCTGTCTGGCACCAACAAGCATGCCACATTCAAAGCTACTTAAATCGCCTTCGCATTCTGAGGGTTAGTTTAAACTTCAGCAAGGTGGTCTTGACAATGTCTAAATGTATTGATTGGCTGATTAGATATTTGTGGTAACGAGCAATTGAACAGTTGTACCTAGTAAAGTGGCCGGTGAGTGGATAGTAACATAAGAGAGGAGTGAGGACTGGTGGGGTGATATGTTGTGAGTTTTGATGCAAAAAAAAGTGTTTGTTTTTTTTTTCTTTTTTTTTCTTCAATTTCAGAATGTTGAGGTGGATGTTCCCTTACTTATGTCAGTTAATGTCTACAAGACCTTCCCTGAAAAATACATGCTTTAGTTGTACAATTTCCAAGTAAAAACCTGCTGTAATTGCGATGTAATGGTTGGGGATCGGCACAAGTTCAGGTTCAGGTTGGGGAGCATGCACTGGTACACCGCGTTGCTGCACCCACCACACTACGAAACAGCTCAATATTCTGTTTGGCAACCTCCCAGGCAGACACTTAGTCCAGTCCTACCCTCTGGAAATGGCCATTTATCTATGCAGCCAGGTGTTACATGGGCGTCCCCTTGGTATGGTCTAGCTCCTTGGTTCCTCAGCAGTGAGGATCAAGTGAGCCGGATCACTTTGTGGAATCATGCCACATGGCCATAGTGCTATAACTGAAGCTCCCTCACAATGCAGGTAATGTGCTTCATTCAGGACTATATGAGCACCATTCATTTGGCACAAAGTCAAACCAGTGAAGAGACACAGTTCTGAAAGATTCCAGTCTTCATCTCAGGTCACTGGATAGTGTCCATGTCTCACAACCATGCTGCAAAATAGGAAGCACCAGGACTCTAAAGACTTGGACCTTTGTCCTTTTGCACACACCCCTTTCCAGTGACCTCATGAAAATCCCCCACACAATTTTCTCCCTATTTGTCTGCTGACTGCATAGGAAGAGACACCAGAGACATGAATGTTGCTGCTGAGGTAAGTAAAGTTTTTGACAAGGTCGACACTCTATCTGCAGACCGACACAGTGCCGATGGCTGTGCCTAAGAGGTCATTAAAGGCCTGGGTCTTGATTTTTATCCAAGAGACTTGCAAGCCCAGACTCTCAGACTCCTCGCTCACTCTCTCAAGAGCCCCGATCAGAGCCTCCATTGACTCTGCGAACATCACAGCAACATTGGCAAAGTTAAAATCCGTGAATCTCCCTTGCCCAACACCCAGTCCATGCAAGCATTGAATAGAGTGGGAGCAAGAACACACCCCTGACGAACCTCAGAATCAACTGGGAAAAACTCAGTTTCTGCCTCCCACTTTGCACAGCGCTCACAGTGCCAGTGTACAGGCCAGCCATAATATCAATCAACTTTGAGGGAAGTCTCAGGATGTCCCACAGGGCATCTCAATCAACTGAGTCAAACACTTATGAAAATTGACAAAGACTGCAAAGAAACTCTGCCAATATTTGCGTTTGCTCCCCATGACAAACCTCGATGCCAGGATGCAGTCGATGGTAGACTTCTTAGACGTAAAACCAGACTACTCCTGTCAGTGGTAGGTAAGCAAAGGATCACAGATCCTATTGAGGATGACCCTAGCTAGGACCTTTCCTGGCACTGACAGCAGTGTTATCCCCCTGTAGTTGCCTCAATCTAGGCAATCACCTTTCCCTTTCCAAATAGGGATGACATGTTCCGTTTTCCAGTCAGTTGGGATGACGCCTGTCTCCCAAATGGAAGCAAATTGCTTGCAATGCCAGGAGGACAGCCTTACCACCGGCCTGGAGAAGTTCACCCCGGATACCACAGATCCCTGCAGCCTTCATTACGCTCAGCAGCCTTCCCTACCCTCCACTGGTTCACCACTTGTGTAATCTCGGTGAGATTGGGTGGTTCACTGTTAATTGGAGGATTAGCCTCAAGAACCGTGGACCCAGAGATATCCAATGTCCTAGCTGGCAGATCAGCTTTAAACAGCTGTTCAAAGTAGCCAGCCCTGTGAGTCACAACTGCAGTGTCATCCGTAAAGACGTTCCATTCAACCACCTTGACTGCAACTCTCTGAGTAACAGATTCAGATGTACGTAATGCTTTGATTCCTCTGTAAGCAGGACATGGGCCACTAGACCATAGGTGGTGTGTCACTTGCTCACAGATTCCACTAACAAACTTATCTGCCCTCGGGACCCTCTCCGCTGTCCTTCTCATTTCCCGGTACAGACCAGAGTTGCCATCAAGCCATGTGCTGTGACTCCTGTCAATGATATCCAGGGTGCCATGCGAGATGAAGCACCTCATTCTGGGAACACTGGTAACACCAACACAACACTCGGCAACCTTCAGGGTCTTGTCATGGAAGGTCTTCCACATCACATTAGGATCAGCAGTCGCACCCAGGTCTGTAAGTTCCTTATACAAATTGCGTGCAAACTCCCCAGAAACAGCCTGATGTTGGAGTCTGGTCATGTCCAGCCTAATTTTCCTAGTAGGTAATAGCCTACTGGTCCAGACATGGATCTTCAGAGTAGCAAAAACAAATCTGTGGTCAGAATTCACAAACTGGGCACTTCTGTAGACCTTGCAGTTTTGTAAGAGCCTCCAGCATCTGCCCATGAGGATGTGATCAGTCTCCTTCACGGCACCACCAGAATTGGTATACCAAGTCCAACGATGCAGCTCATAGCACTGGAACCCGGATCTGGCGATCTACAGCCCCTGACTTTTTGCAAAGTCAAGGAACCTGGAGCCACTTTCACCACGGTCGCAAGACCCATTGGCACCCATCCTCATAGCGAGCCCTATCAGTGTCAGTGGTCGCATTGAAATTACCCATGACCAGAGTGTCACCTCACAGGCAACCATCAACCACTGAGCGAAGTTGCGAATAAAATGTCTCCTTCACTGAGACATCACTCACTGTGGTCAGAGCACATACTGAGACAACCGACAAGGCGCCCAGAGAGTGCCTTAATCTGAGTCTCTTAATATGCTCATTGAAAGGGGTGACATCGGACACAATTGGAAAGAGTCAATCCATCACAGCAACTGCTACTCCTGAGTATGACAGCCAGCAGAGCAACCAGATCAATAAAAGATGTACCAATCTACAGTGATCTGGCCAATTCTATGTCTGCAGACCTCAGATAGTGCTGCCACTGAAATGCGGAGTTCACGAAGTTCCTCCGACAGCAGAGGAAGATGATCATTATGCTGAGAGACCAGACGTTCCATGCACCTACCTGGATGGGCTGTCCCAAATTGGGACCCGAGAACTACCGTGCAGCAGGCGACTCCTTAGCACCATACCAGTTAGATCCTCAACAGGCCTGAACCCATTAGCTCTCTAATGGTTTTGACTTTTCTGGGGATGAGGCTCCTGGGGGCTTTTCCCCCATCCCCTTCATAATGAGAGCAGCCTTCCTATGGGCAGCTGCAGCAGAGCTATTCCCAAGGAGAGCAGAAAGGAGTCCTGTTGGTCGTCTCAGAATTGCATGAAGTTTTTTTTTTTTTTTTTTTAATACAGTGGCTGAAGCGCCAATCTTGCCACCAACCCCATGTTTTCCCAGCAAATTGCTGGACTACTTGCAGGGCTGAATGCAGTTTAATGTCATACCCAGGACACCCCAATTGCTTATTATGTCTGCTACCTTGCTTTCTTTCCTTTGGTATGCTGAGTTGGCACTATCATCCAAGTTGAATTTCTACTCAGAGATGTCAAGTCAAGTCAACTTTATTTATAAATGTGACAAAGATTGCATAACCATCAATGTAGATTGGGTAGCTTTCCAGAGAATTCCAATTCAGAAGTATTTAGGTGCATGTCACATTCAAGTCACATGTGTTTATTTTGGCTATAGCTCCATAACTAATTTAAATTATGTTGAAGTTTAAATGCATTGCTTCATTGCAAAGCATGGGATGTTTGCATTGAATCACTCTCTTAAATTAAAGACACATGAGAGCAGCATTTCAGCATTTAAACTGCATGTCAGATCACTTTACATCCAAAAGCGGAATAGAAGCTTTTAGCACATGTGAAGCTTATTAAATTTCAGTAAGTTTAGGAGTCTTTTGATTGAAAGGGATTGAATTTTCCAGCAAACTGTAATATTGTATGGAAGAGCAAGTGCTGCATACCTATAATGCATTTCCACATAGAAAATAAGCATGCCGCGGCACAGTGGCGCAGTGGTAGTGCTGCTGCCTCACAGTAAGGAGACCCGGGTTCGCTTCCCAGGTCCTCCCTGCGTGGGGTGTTCTCCCTGTGTCTGCGTGGGTTTCCTCGCAGGTGCTCCGGTTTCCTCCCACAGTCCAAAGACATGCAGGTTAGGTACATTGGTGATCCTAAATTGTCCCTAGTGGGTGTGTGTGCCCAGCGGTGGGCTAGGATTTGTTCCTGCGTTACGACCTGTGTTGGCTGGGATTGGCTCCAGCAGACCCCCATGACCCTGTGTTAGGATTAGGATATAGCGGGTTGGATAATAGATGGATGGAAATAGTTTTGAAAACCTCTTTCAAGATGCAGCATAGCCTACATTAACAAAGAAAAAATTAGTGACTAGTATTCAGAGAAAATCTACATAGGGCATTTGAAATAATAGAATGTTACCAATTAACAAGGTTGGCATCAAAGGCTTAAACAGCTAATCGGTTATCTTGAGCCAGGATACCATATACCCACTAGAGGCACAGTTACTAACTGCATAGAGAAACATTTTACCAAGAAGGTGCAATAGCTGAAAATCTAGCTTGCTATTTCCAGTTAGATTGTTGTCAGAAATGACCTTTGGACTTTTGTAGACAAAGTGGTCATGTGTGTTCTTTACACTGCAGAAAACACTGTGTCCCATAATTCATTCACAACCGAGAACTGAACATTAGAAGCATGCTTCTCTTATTCACTATCTCCCATACTCCATGGAGATTTAGCATGTATAATAATCTTGATGAAAGCCTGTCTGGGAATTTGAAACATCAGCCCTATGAGATTGGCTGTTCTTTACATATAACTTGAGAGTTAATTGTCTGTGTACATGACTGACACCCAGGCATGTCGGTATAATCCTGTTCTTAAGAACAAATGTATTGAATCTTCTTTCTTTCTAACTTCACGGTACTATGGTGTCTGTAAGTGTCACATAGAGGATTTAGACTAGGAAAATTTTAAAATTCAGAAGCATTTGTATAGAATTAAGTGCAGATGTGTTGCATGTTGATTGGCAGTACTCTGTAAATTTGGCAATAAAGCCCCATAAACTAACAGTGATTGTATAAAATAAACAAGAAACCAATTTTCTTACCTGCTTATTCCATTTCATGATTATAGCACACTAGTACCAGTCCCAACAGTATCTGCTGCAATATTGGGATCTTTCAAATACACAAGAAGTGGGTGCTCATTCCATTGTTTTTTTTTATTTTATTTATTTATTTAGTTTTACTCATTTATGATATACAGAAATCCGTTACTTGACTGTTTGACCTGTTTTATTTAATACAAGCTTGAAAACTTCCCTTTTCTGAATGTTCCTAATTCTTCATAAGAAGGCTGCTTTTAACTTTTAGGATGGCAAGTTAAACAAACAATGTCTCACTCAGCAGATAAAGGGACTTTCACACCCAATTAGGTTTGAATACATCAGTGGCTTTTATGTCTTTTTTTTCTGTTTTTTTTCCTTCCTCAGTCCTATATACAGTGGAACCTCGGTTCACGAACGTCTCGGTACACGTACAACTCGGTTTACGACCAAAAAGTACGCCAAACTTTTGCCTCGGTTCACGACCACACACTTGGTATACGAACAAGCCAGGTTCCCTTTCGGTTTGTACATGTTCAGTCTCTCCCTGTGCATTTCCTATGCAGCGAGCAAGAGAGAGAGCAAGAGAGCGTGACACACACACACACACACACACACAGAGGCAGCGCGAGAGACAGAGGCACACACACAGGAGCATGCGCGAGAGAGCCGCGCAAACACACACAGGAGCATGCGCGAGAGAGCCGCGCAAACGCACACAGGAGCATGCGCGAGAGAGCCGCGCAAACGCACACAGGAGCATGCGCGAGAGAGCCGCGCAAACGCACACAGGAGCATGCGCGAGATCCGCGCAAACGCACACAGGAGCATGCGCGAGAGAGCCGCGCAAACACACACAGGAGCATGCGCGAGAGAGCCGCGCAAACACACATAGGCGTGGGAGAGAGAGGGGTGCACACACACAGGCGCTCCAGGCTCGCAAAAGAGAGACGCACACACACACAGGCGCGAGGGACGCATAAGGTAGAGAAGGCTTGTTTTTGTTTTTAGTTCTATTTACAGTGATCAGTTCGTAGCCTGCATTGTTGCAATGTTACTTTTCTTGGTGGTTTATTAAATTACGGATTTTTCAAATGTTCATTTTTTCCCCTGTGCTTAAAACTCATTAAAAAAAGTTTTTAGCGAGCGGTTCTTAGCACTATAGTGCGAACTATTGCAGTGTTAGTTTTCTGTGTTGTTCAATGTTTTCTCAGTGTTATTCAATGTTTTTACATTTAGTTTACCATTACGTTGTGCATTATATGGTTTAATTAACTATATTTGTGCTTAAAAACTAAAAAATATATATATTTACATACAGTTCGTACGGTCTGGAACGGATTAATTGTATTTACATACAATCCTATGGGAGAAATTGCTTCGGTTCACGACCAACTCTGTTTACGACCAGAATTTTGGAACGAATTATGGTCATGAACCGAGGTTCCACTGTACTTTGCTTTAGTGATGAATCCATGAGTAAAGAGAATATTCAAATTCAAAAAGTAAAATCAGTACAAGTTTTATTTATATAGTACAAAGTTGGCATTTCCCCATTTTGCTAGGCTTGCAGTGTCACACAAGACTTCTCTGCTAATTAAACAGACTTGATAGCAAGGAAGAATGCCTGCTGCCCCTCTTATACCTGCATTCCAGAAGCACACTTATTTAAGGGGCTGAGGCTCTACTCTTTGCCATCATTTGGTCAGCTTGCTTTCTGATTTTTATCTGATAAGCTGAGGTGTTACTCATAAATGAGCTGACATCTTAGTATCTCAATAGACTTTTGCTAGACCAGGAAGTACCTGAAAAGATTTTCCTCTTAGGCTTAATCTCAAACTAAACTCTTGCCCACTCAGATGAACACTCTTGGGCACCTATGCGTAGGCACTGAATTACACCAGGAAATAGGTTTTGATTCAGTCAGCAGAAGCTACACACCCTTTTAAAACTAGATGCATACACTTCATCTTCTTTGGGTGTATGAACTTTACCGGTTTTCTTTCAGCCTGTCAGTTTATCCGTGCACCTTTTTGGAGATCAAAAGTACCATCTTTGGGCCTGGATGTTTTCCTCTTCATAGACTGAACAATTTGAAATCCATATGAACATCTAGGGTGATTACTGTATCCTAAGATCAGCTCTTTAAAGCCAAGTTCTTTGTCAGTGATTAAACCTAATTTTGGAGAAAAAGGCTTACTTCAGGAAAGGAATCTTAGCACACAAACTCCTGTGTCAGAAAGAATATGCTTTTCTTTATGAAGCTGCAGATTGCATGGCAAAGAGCCTAAACTCAAAGTTGGGTGAGGAAGACTGCACCACACTGCAGGAAGACTGCAAAGAAAAAAGCATATTGCACTGTAGGAAAAATTCGTAACCATGTTTAAATAAAAGACATCAAACCAAGAGGTATTTAATGCAGAAAGCAATTTGTTTTGATGAAAAGCAGTACACAGATATCATTGTTTGTATCTACAGTATATAACTGTCAGGTATTCTCAATCTCTTGACAGTTGCTTTTAGCTTTTGCTTCAGATGCCCAAGACATTAGTGAACTGCATTTTTCAAGTATGCTGTTTTGTGTTGAGTTCCTATCATGATAAACACGGTAACTACAGTATATTTTGTTCAGATTCAATTAAAAAAAATTCAGCGTTTTTTATTTTTTCTTCAGTAGTCTTTTGAAGTTATAATCAGGCTTTTTTTTTTTTTTTTTTGTTGAAATACCTTTTTGTACCTTAGGCAATGTTGGCTAAATGTTAATATATACAAATCACACATTTTATTTAAAAATCCTGCATAAGTTAAGTTAATAAAGGAGTAAAATTGCTCTGCACTTTTAATACAAACTTAAATAAATGCTGTCCTTTTTAGCCATTTATATAGTTATTGTCCAAGTTTAGAAATAAACATTTTGTCAAGGCTTTAATATTGGCTTCATACTGTATAAATCACATCCCTTATTATAAAATCCTGGATTTAAAACACCTGTGCGGAGTTATTATCCTCTCTTTCTATGCTGTACCCATCAGCTGAGTCATTGGGTTACATCAAACAAAATTTATGAAGTGGCACTTCAAGATAGAAGTGCTAAGCTGTCAGCTGATCACTACTTTATGACGAATGGATTGAGTGCCCACTGGTCATAACTGGAAACCCAAAATGGATAATAAGGGGTTATACTGGGAATAATTAGGAGAATACTCTACTTGGTATGAGTTCAACTCTTACCTCCAGAAAGACGTCTCCTGCATGTGATGAAAGGTCAGTGAACATGACAGCGATCCAAGACCTATGTGTGGACATTAGAATTAAAGGATTCTGCCAGTGTGATACTACCCAAAAATGGCTTCAGCTACAGCATTATAAGGAGCATTTTGAGGAGCTCCTAAATCTGGTGAATATTCCTCTCTTGAAGGAGGAAGTGCCAAAAGCATTATTTGGGATTGGAGCCATCTCTTCAATGATTACAAAACTGTTTAGTGGGAAGGTGGATAACGTCCAATGAGAAATGCTAAAACTACTGCACTTTGTGGCAGTGTTTTGGTTAACAGACCACTTCATTAATGTGTGGAAAGCAGGGACTGTGCTTTGGAACTTAACAGGTGTAACGTAAGACGCTATATTATGCCCAACCCGGCACAGACTGACACAGAGATACATGTAAAAACACAAAGAGACTTTTATTTTTCATCACCTGTGGGGCATGTCTTCCCCGTGAACCCCACAGGCACAACACAGTCCCACTAAGCACAAGTAAATGCAACACTTCCTTCTGGCACCACCACTCTTCCCTTCAAGCTTCATCCTCCTCCTCCCGACTCTGGCCACTGAGTGGTGGTTGCTGGCCCCTTTTATAGCCCACCCAGAAGTGCTCCAGGTGCTTGATCACCTGTTTCCAGTTGCAGTTCCGGGCAGAGCTGAAGACTCGTCCAGCCAGGCTCAGGGACCCATGCGGCACCCCCTGGCGGCCACCCCAGATCCCAACAGGGCTGTGGAGAACTCCATCTCTCATGGAGCCCTGCGGGAAGCTGCGGCACCACCATCAACCAGGGAGGCTGCCACCAAGAGTCCTGGGGTAGGTATTGAACAGCCAATGGTTACTCCCCCGGAACATACAGTACAGTGAACCCTCGCTATATCACGCTTCGCCTTTCGCAGCTTCACTCTATCGCGGATTTTATATGTAAGCATATTTAAATGTATATCGCGGATTTTTTGCTGGTTCGCGGATTTCTGCGGACAATGGGTCTTTTAATTTCTGGTACATGCTTCCTCAGTTGGTTTGCCCAGTTGATTTCATACAAGGGACGCTATTGGCAGATGGCTGAGATGAAACCCAACTTACTTTTCTCTCTCTCTCTTGCGCTGACTTCCTCAGATCCTGACGTAGGGGGATTGAGCAGGGGGGCCGTTTGCACACCTAGACCATACGGACGCTCGTCTAAAAATGCTGAAAGATTATCTTCACGTTGCTACCTTCTGTGTAGCTGCTTCGTGAAGCGACATGCTGCACGGTGCTTCGCATACTTAAAAGCTCGAAGGGCACGTATTGATTTTTGCTTGTTTGTTTTTCTCTGTCTCTCTCTGTCTCTGCTCCTGACAGAGGGGGTGTGAGCTGCCGCCTTCAACAGCTTTGTACCGGCAGTGCTTCGCATACTTAAAAGCCAAACAGCCCTATTGATTTGTTTGCTTTCTCTGTCTTTATGACAGTCTCTGCTCCTGACACACACTCCTTTGAAGAGGAAGATATGTTTGCATTCTTTTAATTGTGAGACAGAACTGTCATCTCTGTCTTGTCATGGAGCACAGTTTAAACTTTTGAAAAAGAGACAAATGTTTGTTTGCAGTGTTTGAATAACGTTCCTGTCTCTCTACAACCTCCTGTGTTTCTGCGCAAATCTGTGACCCAAGCATGACAATATAAAAATAACCATATAAACATATGGTTTCTACTTCGCGGATTTTCTTATTTCGCGGGTGGCTCTGGAACGCAACCCCCGCGATGGAGGAGGGATTACTGTACATCGAAGGGGTATCCCGGCCGGGTCCTGCCACACAGGTTAAATTGATAGTTCCCATTTTTAAAAAGAGAAGAAAGAAAGTTCATTCCAGTTGTTGACAGATCACACATTTCAGCCTTCCTGGGAGAGCCTGTGTACTGGAATGGAGACTTTGTTAAACATTTGATTCAGTAGGAGTAGTGCAGTTTTCAACTTAGCAAGGGAAGTGGAGCAGATATTTGAGGAGTCATAGGAGTTTACCAGTTCAGTTCACCTGTTCCTTGTGGTCCTGGAAAAAGCTTAAGTATCTGTGTAACTGTCCATATCCTGTGGCATATCTTTCAAGAATAAGGGTTTTCAATGCTGCTACTGTATGCCATCTAGGTCAGGTAGTTGTGTAATAAGAGCTGTGTTTGTATACTTGATGTTGAGCATCAGACACATTTAAAGAGTATGTCTTTGCTTCTCTCCTGTTCATGTCATTCATGGACAGGATAGCTTGGTGCATCTGAAGCTTGGAGATTATCCAGTTAGGAACCCTAAGGGTTCACTTTCTGTTATGTGCAGAAAGTGATGTCCTCTTGGAATCGCCAGGCTGTGATCTCTGACCTGAACTAAAAAGCATAAACTGGAGAGGAAGTAAAGGATCTAGTGCAGTTTTTCTCTACCAGTCACAGATTTCTGCCTTATAATTGGTTGTGGTGGGTTGCGAACATGGTTGTCGCAGCGACTTGTTTTGCCTGTGACATATTTCTGCTCCTAGCTCTGACTCGCTCAGTTCACCAAAGAGAACCTCCCTCCTGCAGTGGGTTGCAACAACACGTGAAAAAGTGGAACGCAACATTAAAAAGACTGAGAAAACATTGATCTAAAGGACACTGAAACAATGGAGTAGTATAAAGTGAAAACTGATTGATATTTTTGAGTAGTCCAATCAACGTCAACGTTTAACTTCTATGAATAATTGTGTTAAAACCAAAAAACTTCTGTCTGCTGCATTTCCCCAAGTAACCTGATGCCAATTGAGCAATTTTGCAAGGAGTCTTATCATGTTGTTGTGGAATAGCGGGTCTGTGGCTTAACAATCAGGAGGCCATTTTTAAATAAATAAACAGTTGAATCGCCAGCTCGATCTCTGTGAGTGTGCATGCTCACACAGCTGCGGGAAGTTGGTGAGGTATTTGGGGCAGTCTCTCTCAGTTTCTTCATTGGCTTTCTGTGGTTTTGTGACTGAGACTCTGCGCCCTAAGAGGCATATGAGGTGGAGCTGCTCAAGGATCGAAAGGATAATCTCAAACAAAAATGAAAGGAAAAGAATGGAGGTTAAAAGAGGGGACAAAGAGAAACAGTCATGAAGATAGAAGAGAGCTGGTGCAAGTGAGCGAAGAGAGAGGAAGCAGGCAGCCATGCTGAAGCAGGTAGCCGATGCTCAGGGGCTAATGAATGGAATCACTCTGGCTGAGCTGTTTGGAGCCAGAGTGATGTGGTACTGGATGTTGCAACTCGCCGCAGAAGTTGGCAAGGTTCAGAGGGGGAGCCCTACTGGAGCTATGGACAGGTGGGATCTGAGCCCGGGATCGGGTTGGGGAGCCCTTCTTGGAGCCATGGGACATCGGGGACCCGGACCTGCGGAAGAAGTTCAGCTGCACCTGTTGGTTTTACGTTTCTCTGGGCTGCAAGACCTGAGCTGGGTGATTTTTAGAGGACAGACTGCGGCCTGTGAGATTTTAACCTCATTTTAAGGGATTATTTATTTGGATTTTATTCTCCACAATTCAATTCTTTTTAGGGATTATTTATTGTGGAAATTTAACACTGCACTTTTGAACAATTTGCTTTGAGTATATTAATAAAAGCACTTCTGCACCTACCCCTTGCTATGTTTGCCCTCATCCCTCGGGTACATTATCGGCAGCATTGTGTTCAAGAGGCTCCCTAGAGTAACTGGGAGGGTGGAACTGACCCACACCGTCACAGTTGTGCAAAGTTTATAGAGACTTCCCATAAGACCACTTTCTGTAATAGCTGTGAGAGATGGTTTGCCAAGTACTGAATGGGTAGTTTAGATTGAATATCTACAAATTGTTGACATTTCAGTTTTGGGATTTTTCTTTTTTTTAATGGTTTATTATTTTCTGTCTTTTTTGGAGTGGAAGTATGGGGGGAAAAAAGGTTTTCATTTAAAAATAATTCACAGTCAAATTGATGAAAATCTCAGGTGGTGACAGTCATTTACAATATATGAAAAAATGGTTGGGGACAGAATATGTTTTTCAAGACACTGTATGTAATCTAATATACAGTGCATCCGGAAAGTATTCACAGCGCATCACTTTTTCCACATTTTGTTATGTTACAGCCTTATTCCAAAATGGATTAAATTCATTTTTTTCCTCAGAATTCTATACACAACACCCCATAATGACAACGTGAAAAAAAGTTTACTTGAGATTTTTGCAAATTTATTAAAAATAAAAAAATTGAGAAAGCACATGTACATAAGTATTCACAGCCTTTGCCATGAAGCTCAAAATTGAGCTCAGGTGCCTCCTGTTTCCCCTGATCATCCTTGAGATGTTTCTGCAGCTTAATTGGAGTCCACCTGTGGTAAATTCAGTTGACTGGACATGATTTGGAAAGGCACATACCTGTCTATATAAGGTCCCACAGTTAACAGTACATGTCAGAGCACAAACCAAGAATGAAGTCAAAGGTATTGTCTGTAGACCTCCGAGACAGGATTGTCTCGAGGCACAAATCTGGGGAAGGTTACAGAAAAAATTCTGCTGCTTTGAAGGTCCCAATGAGCACAGTGGCCTCCATCGTCCGTAAGTGGAAGAAGTTCGAAACCACCGGCCATCTAAACTGAGCGATCGGGGGAGAAGGGCCTTAGTCAGGGAGGTGACCAAGAACCAGATGGTCACTCTGTCAGAGCTCCAGAGGTCCTCTGTGGAGAGAGGAGAACCTTCCAGAAGGACAACCATCTCTGCAGCCATCCACCAATCTGGCCTGTATGGTAGAGTGGCCAGATGGAAGCCACTCCTTAGTAAAAGGCACATGGCAGCCCGCCTGGAGTTTGCCAAAAGGCACCTGAAGGACTCTCAGACCATGAGAAAGAAAATTCTGTGGTCTGATGAGACAAAGATTGAACTCTTTGGTGTGAATGCCAGGCGTCACGTTTGGAGGAAACCTGGCACCATCTCTACAGTGAAGCATGGTGGTGGCAGCATCATGCTGTGGGGATGTTTTTCAGCGGCAGGAACTGGGAGACTAGTCAGGATAAAGGGAAAGATGACTGCAGCAATGTACAGATACATCCTGGATGAAAACCTGCTCCAGAGCGCTCTTGACCTCAGACTGGGGTGACAATTCATCTTTCAGCAGGACAACAACCCTAAGCACACAGCCAAGATATTAAAGGAGTGGCTTCAGGACAACTCTGTGAATGTCCTTGAGTGGCCCAGCCAGAGCCCAGACTTGAATCCGATTGAACATCTCTGGAGAGATCTTAAAATGGCTGTGCACCGACGCTTCCCATCCAACCTGATGGAGCTTGAGAGGTGCAGCAAAGAGGAATGGGCGAAACTGGCCAAGGATAGGTGTGCCAAGCTTGTGGCATCATATTCAAAAAGACTTGAGGCTGTAATTGCTACGAAAGGTGCATCAACAAATTATTGAGCAAAGGCTGTGAATACTTACGTACATGTGATTTCTCAGTTTTTTTATTTTTAATAAATTTGTAAAAACCTCAAGTAAACGTTTTTCACATTGTCATTATGGGGTGTTGTGTGCAGAATTCTGAGGGAAAAAAATGAATTTAATCCATTTTGGAATAAGGCTGTAACATAACAAAATGTGGAAAAAGTGATGCGCTATGAATACTTTCGGAATGCACTGTAATTATAAAAGCCTGTGGTGAGAACCTACTGATGTCCTTTTGTGTTAATTTACTTTTTGTCTTCAATTTTTGTCTGTAAAGAATTCATCTAATAATTATTTGTTTGTTCTTTGTATAGTTGCAGACCGGCTGGGCTGTGGTCCTCAGACACGTTTTATTGTTCCACCAAATATCAAACATTGGATTGCACTGTTACAACGAGGAAATTGTACATTTAAGGAAAAGATTTTGAGAGCGGCCATGTTTAATGCTAGTGCTGTTGTCATATACAACAATATATCCAAAGAGGAGGCTGTCATAATGGCACACACAGGTAGGATTTCATTGGGAAATTGTATTTTTTTTTCTCCTTTCTTTTTTTAATGCTTCATCAGCATTTTTGTATTTATGTACTTGTGGAATAACATTGTTAGATATATTTTTACTTCATTAATACATTGTTTTTACTCTGGCTAAAGAAATACTCCAACCAAAAATAAATATTTTTATATGATACTTGCCCCATGTACCTTAAAGTGGTGGCTAAGACAAATTTTTAATCTCATGTCTTTGCGGAGAAAGTGTATAGCAAAGATTCTGGCAGAATGGACCCAAATTGTGACCAGAACTATACAGTGGCAAACAATGTGAGAAAACCTCCATGGAACAAAGAATAAAAAAAAGTATGTAATTCATGTCACATTATCCATTTGTATACTCAAAATGTGCAAATTCCATGCATTTTTTGCTAAAATATTAATACTTCCTGAAAAACTCAGTGTACAATATAAACATTTAAAGGCATATGTCCATAATACTGTGCAATTGAATTGAAGATCCGCCTCACTCTCTCATTTATTGGTCAAGAATCCTGTCTTCAATTCAAAATCACAATGTAAAAAGTAGAGAGAATTATGCAACATGAGTTATGTGAGTGTTTTTTTTTTTTCTTTTTTTCTTGGGGTTGGTGGCAGGATTGGCACTCCAGCCACTGTTTTAAAAAAAAAAAAAAACAAACCTCAGACTGTTCCATTGTGGTACTGAGGTGTTACCCATTGCACCGCAGCACTCGGGTCCCAATCTAGGTGGTATTGTCATGTGGTGGATGCAACAAAGCTCCCAACCTCTCTTTCCTTTTTCGATTGTTTTTCACATTGTTGTTCACTATTGTGTCCCATTGTGTTAGAATCTTTTTATGTACTCTCTCCATGAAAACATAAAACTATAATTTTTCCTGGCTGCTGCTACAAACTACAAGAGGGTAAGTAACATATAAAAAATATTATTTTTGGGTATATTATTTCTTTATTTCTTACCAAAACAGTGTGTAACTGTAATGAAGTGAAATATTTTGAACAAGAACAACAAAAATAACATTTATACATAGACTCCAATAACTTTTAGTTGGTTTAAAAGTTTAGTGCATATTCCTTTTAATATTTGAAACGTAGAGAATCTTAGTAAGGCTAAAGACTGTGCCAACTTCTGTTCAGTGTTTTTAGTTCTGTAGTAATTCAAATATTTCAAAGTAAGGTAATGCAATTGTAATGTTTTACACAAAAAAAAGTATATGGACTATTAATGAATATACACGTATTTGTTGTGCTGTCGGGTTTCTTCTTCATCCAAGCTTTAAAGGTGTTTATACTTGCATAAGACATTCCTAGTATCTTTGCTGTAAGAGATTTACCATTCTTTGTTTCACAGTAACTCTTTTGTCACTTGTTAAGTAAAATTGTCCACAATTTGTAGTCTTTTGGAAAACAGCTATACAGATAGTTTAGAGTCCTTTAAATTTTAATTTAAGTTTAGAACAAACTCAGAAAAAAATTGAACAGAAATGTGGAGGTTAACTTAGAGTGCTGAATGCAAGAGTAGTTTGTTTGTGGATACTAAAAAAGTATATCATGAAGTCTACCACAAAGAAATAGGTTCTTAAAAAATGAAAAATATGCTTACGTTACCATTGAATTCACTTTTAGAGTTATAGTATGGAGAGGAAAAAAAATATTTCTTTTCAGTTATGCTTGGAGACCTGTAATGCATTATATGACAAATATGACTGGGCTGCTTCTATATTCCATTTGGGATGAAGCTAAATCATCTTCAGATATACACTATTTGTTTTCTTTGCCCTTCCTTGTTTTATTGATGGAATAATTCCAAAATGGTTTTATATTTTGAAATATAACTACCATAACTGTGGTGTCATAAATTGCAATGCTGTTAGTTCTGTTTTTATAGTAAGTTCTCTCCAGGAAGTATTTTATATTGGAAAACTGAAAGACTTCACTAGAAACATCAATAAACATTTAAGGAGCATATTAATAATAATAATATCTTTAGCTGTTCTCATTCTGATGTTTTGGGTTTTTTTTTTTGTAAATTTGAGTTGCCTTCTTCTGATTACTTTTTGATTAATCTTATTTTTTGTGTTATTTATTTTTCATAATACAAATGTTATGCTTTCTGTGGTGCAAAATATGGATGGAGCAGTTTGAAAATTTAATAAAAAATGATGTTGATTTTTAATATTGTTTGGTATTGTGAAAATGTGCAGAAAGTCTTAAAAAATACAAATGCCCAAAAATTATTTTGATTTTTTTGTTTTGTTTTACATACATTTTGTTTTAATCTCAGAATATGTAAACCACTACTGCTCAGAAAATGAAGTAAACCTTCACTGTCTTAACTAGTATTACTTTTTTAGCATCATAAAAATAAGTAAACCGCAAATAAATATTATCAGCACTATGTATAACATTAAAACAACATACTAAATACTCCTCATTTCTCCTCACCCAAAATATGAATATAGTGAAAACAGGAGTGCAATGGTTTGTGTGTTGCTTAATTAGAGTGTTTTTGTGACTTTGTTATAGAACAGGCCACATTTTTATGAATAATTAATGGAGAAATCAAGCAATTCCAAAGTGCTCACAAATTTTGTCTTGCATTGCTTTTCATACAATGTGTGAATATATGAAATATAGGTGTAAACAGTGACAGAAAAACACAGCCATGTGAAACAAGTCAAATTCCCATAAAGGTTAAGGTGCTACTGTTCTAACATATTGTATGTATGCTTTACGTGTCATGTCATTTTCTGTCTAATCAACTCTAGAGTCAAGTGTGACTAGCTAGCACAGGGTACAAGACACACCAAACACACATGGGCCAATTATAACAATAATAATAATACATTTTATTTATATAGCACCTTTCCCAGCTTAATCCTTATGAATTGATAGAAAAGGTCTATCAGTACAAACTTAAATGATCACATACCAGGCTTCTGCAGATATAAGCAGTATTTCTTTAATTTTATTTTCTTCTGAACCAGTCTTGCCTTTCTTAGTATCCAGTCCATGACGACCGTCAGATTGGTTCCCCTTTGGAGAATTGATGCTGACAGCAATGTCGATTACTTAAACAACCTACACCAACCCATTATAAGACACTTTTCAAACCATATGTGACCCTTTCCCATTGCAAATGTGAGTTACAACCCAAAAGGCACCAATTCATGACCCATCCATATTACTAACCGAGAATGGTAAACCGGATATGGACGCAGGTACATGGCATGCCCATGGATGCAGGAGACATAGTGCGCAGGCACCGACAGCGAGCAAGGTCTGATCCACCGAGAACGAAAGAGTCACAGCTCAAAAACGAAGGAGCTCAACTAACGTAAATAAGAAATGAGGCCACGCGCCCATAAGTAACGACACAGCCACACAAAAAAGAGGATTCCGCGCTGCACCCCAGAGTCAAACGGAAGAGGCTACGGAGGCCCCACAGGTCCACAATGATAGTACGGAAGGCACGTGAAAGTACGAAAGGTGCATGCGCCTACAACGCGCTTCTGAACTAAACGGCCACACTACACAGCATGGTCCACGCGCTTCTAACACACCTACGGAGGCCCCACAGGTCCACAAAGATGCAAGCCCGCATGGATAAAAACAATAGACGTGGGCGCCTACAACGCGTGTCTGAAACCGCGGAAGCAAAACTGTCTCGGCTCCAAAACCAAACAGCTCGACTAACGGAGCTACAAAAACGAGCCCGCATGGACAAATACAATGTACATAGACGCCTACAACGCGCGTCTGAAACTGCGGAAGCAAAGCAGGCATGGGTTCAAAACGAACGACCACAACTGACGGAGATACATACAGAAGCGAGCCCGCCTGAATACAATTAATGAACGTAGGCGCCTACAACGTGCCTCTCAAACAGCAGAGTGAATAGATAAACGGCAAAGAAAGGAACGACAGACGGCCGATAAACAATTCCGCCAATTAGCTGACAACGCATTCTGTAATGAGTCCACTATTAGTGGACATTCATTAGGATTAATGAATATACTTCCTTTGTTCGTCATCTACACCTTTACACTCCAATATATCTCATACATTCATCAATGTATTTCGGGTTACTCAACACTGGGGGTAGGCGAGCGAAGCGAGCAGGGGGTGGAGCCCCCTTGTAATTTAAGAAACCAAGATTGCAAAGTGTTTTTTGGCTAATAACAATGACTGGGAAACATGAAATAAAAATTACAACACCAAGCAGTATGATTTAGTAAAAAACTGAATCATCCTAGTCTGCACAATAATACCATTTCCAAGTGTATTGCCTTTTCATGCACTTCACACTAGGAGTGTACAATAAGATATGCTTTCTGTAAACATGGCACCACATCAGAACCACCTGGCTGTCCTTCGTGGTATACTTTTCTAACCACTTTCCTAATGGATCTTTTTTTTTTTTTACTTCCACCTGCTAAAGGTTTATAAAGATGTTGCTGCCTACAATAACCTGTTTCAGTTCATTTGTGTGTTTTGTCAGTTTGATTTTACAGCAGTGTGGCCAGCAGCTGAATTTTTATTTTCTATGTATTGCTGACTGCTGCGATTTTTCTTTGCATCTGGGTCACAAAGCCTGCATGGTGCTGATTTTCAGTTTTAAATATAAGGCCAGCTGATGTTTGGGAGCGTGCATGAAGATATGTAGAACATCATTTACCTGAAGCATCTCATGTTACTCAGGGTGTATACAGTCAAGTTGGCTTTAAAACTGAGTGAAAGGTTTTATAAACATAATGGGGAACAGCCCGTCACATTTGTCAAACCATCACGATGTGACCTCGACACACAGAGTATCTATTGTTCACTTAAATGAAAAAGCATGAGGTTAAGTCACTTTGCAGGTTGTTTCACAACTTAAGGAGATTTAACCTTATTCCTATCACAGGAGACACAAACTTACAATTTGTTATTTCTTTACTGCACAACAAAATTATAAGTGCCTTCAAGCCTGGGTTCATAGCTGCTTAAAATTTCTTCAATCTGTGGAAGTTTTGTATTTTGCTTATTTTAGTGGGAATCCAAAGGTTTTTTTGGGAGGTTTTTGGGACAGCACACATCAAAGACTAAGGCCTCTATCCACATGGGGTTGACAATAATTGCACAAATTATTGATCTTAAAATGACTAGTCATATTTATATTGCAAAATTGTGTTATTTTTTCCAGGCCGATGTACATGCTAATCTTTATTTACCCCCAGGCTGATGATTAAAGTTGTTTAGATTGCAGCAAGAAACATGGCTCTCAGTTCAGTGTAGCTGAACATTTATTTAAACAATCTTCTGTATGGTTTGTTTCCATCATCATACACTTACCTTCTGAAATCATAAGATGGAATCTAGATCAAGAAGATCTCACTCTGAAGTCTCCAGTTCTGCAAAAAAACAAAAGTCTCTGCGTACAGTAGTAACCTTTCCTTGACATGCTCGTTGTTTAAATATGAATGTTCTATTTGATAAATTGAAACCGTTTGAAGTTGACCAGCTCTGTCCAAGTCCTTACTGCAGAAATTACAGTCTGAGCTACCTGCGTTTCGAAATAATATAAAAGATGTTAAAATTGAGCAAAGGAAGATAACACAATTTTCTTGCAGTTTAGAGGGCTGTTGAAGACTGTCGGCCTCCATAATAAGCAAATCACTTAACTAGATGCATCATTAAATTCTAAGTTTATGGAACTGGAAAATATGAACTGCTGATTTAATGATTGTGTTTGGGGAATGAAACTACTGAAAATAGAAATTCCATGGAATTTCTAAATAAGCTTTAACTAGTTTTATTTTCACCTCTGCTTGATTCCTCTCTTGTAGTCGACAGGCTTCATAGGATCTGTAAATCTAATCAGAATGCATCCCAACCAGGGCCATTAACAATTTCCAGGTTCTTCAGGAGGAAAACAAGATTCCTTATCTGTCCCATTAATTTCCTTTTTTCATAACATAATTTCAGCAACAGCTCAAACTAGTAAAGTTATAGCTGCAGTGATGAAACATGCTCATGACCTGGGTTTGCCACCATTTCTGCTGCATGCATTCACATTTCTTAGTGCCATAAAGTGGTTTTACTGTAGCATGCTTCTGGTCGTGGTAGACATCCAATCCATTGGCACTGCCTTAACTGATGGCTCCAGTGCCTGGAGATACTGTAGGTGTTGCAGAGTGGGGGGGGGGGGGGGGGGGGTGTCCAGTAGGTGTGCCTTTTTTATGTAGTGATTTGTCTTTAAGATGTTATTTACTGTTGTAATAGTTGTCTGCATGAAGGCATGGCTTGAAAGGTGGGGGTGATTTTTGGGATTTAGATTGTCAATGGGCTGTTTGGGTGCAGAGTATAGGTGGGAAGCCCTTTAAGCCATTTTGAATGCATGTATTTCCTGGTGCTTCATATCTTCATATTTATTTGTCTTCTGCTTCATCATTTGATTTCTCTTCTCAGTGTTACAATTATTCAGGAATCCTGGTTATTGGCCAAAGTTTCAGTCAGATTTTCTAACAAGTGCTATTTTGTAGTGTCCTTTGCATTGTCTAACACTAGGAGGAGAGGAGTGGGTATTCTTGAATTTCTGATGCTGTTTACTTGAAGGTTTCAATTATATTAACTCTAGTTCTGTCAATGATCCTAAATATATTTGTTTTTTTTTTCGTGACTTCAAAATTGTGTTTGCAACAAACAAATCTTGAATCACACCTGTCATCTTAAGAGGAGGGCTGTTTTCAGGTGACGAATCCTGGGAATAAGTTATTCATCACTGACACAAGGTTAGAAAAAAACTCTTTGCTACTATAGAAAACAGAATTTGAAATTAATTGCAAAAAAACTGCAATATTATTTTTATGGAAGTAAGCCTAGCAAACTAATGGCATTAGGATTATGGAACTGTGAATCATTTTGACCATTTTATCTGTAAAAATTGGGCATTTTCTGAATTATTCTCTGAAAACTCTGTCTTCCTCTCCAAAAATTATTATTATTTATTTATTTATTTTTTTTAAATAACTTGC
This sequence comes from Erpetoichthys calabaricus, assembly GCF_900747795.2. Taxonomy (NCBI): domain Eukaryota; kingdom Metazoa; phylum Chordata; class Cladistia; order Polypteriformes; family Polypteridae; genus Erpetoichthys; species Erpetoichthys calabaricus. Next base: position 11,289,964 of record NC_041404.2, read on the forward strand.
CCTTTTTCAGGCTTTCAGCAGTAGATGCCATCACATTCGATTCCTATAAGGAGACTGTAGATTCCTTGGGCTTGTTGGGGTCTGATGGTTTGCCTCCTGAGTTCCTTTTTGCCTTCTGAAAGCAAGTAGCAGCTCCATGCAAAGGCCTGACACAATAATAATTAAAATTTGCTGACAATTATTTGCTATACGCATAAATGAGAGAAATGGTATATTTGTCTTTTTAATTGGTTTGACACAGATATTTAGAGCACAGATCTATAAATATTATAATAATGCATATGTTCCTGATGTCACAGACTTGAGAACATAAATAGACAAATGCTTTGAAACATAAACCACACAGGGAATAATCACAGGTTATACTCCATTTTGAACCTGCCAATGTTGGGTTATTTTATTGCAGTTTTTTCTCCTATACATGAATCCTTACAGCTTCTGACTCCTGCCTTCCTTGCTGCTGTACTGCTCATGGTACTTCAGCTCCATTATACAGTGAAACCGGAAAGTATTCACAGCACATCACTTTTTCCACATTTTGTTATGTTACAGCCTTATTCCAAAATGGATTAAATTCATTTTTTCCTCAGAATTCTACACACAACACCCCATAATGACAACATGAAAAAAATTTACTTGAGGTTTTTGCAAATTTATTAAAAATAAATCCATCCATCCATCCATTGTCTCCCGCTTATCCGAGGTCGGGTCGCGGGGTGCAGCAGCTTGAGCTGAGATGCCCAGACTTCCCTCTCCCCGGCCACTTCTTCTAGCTCTTCCGGGAGAATCCCAAGGCGTTCCCAGGCCAGTCGAGAGACATAGTCCCTCCAGCGTGTCCTGGGTCTTCCCCGGGGCCTCCTCCCGGTTGGACGTGCCCGGAACACCTCACCAGGGAGGCGTCCAGGAGGCATCCTGATCAGATGCCCGAGCCACCTCATCTGACTCCTCTCGATGCGGAGGAGCAGCGGCTCTACTCTGAGCCCCTCCCGGATGACTGAGCTTCTCACCCTATCTTTAAGGGAAAGCCCAGACACCCTGCGGAGGAAACTCATTTCAGCCGCTTGTATTCGCGATCTCGTTCTTTCGGTCACTACCCATAGCTCATGACCATAGGTGAGGGTAGGAACATAGATCGACTGGTAAATTGAGAGCTGAGCCGCTTTTTCACCACGACAGACCGATGCAGCGCCCGCATTACTGCGGATGCCGCACCGATCCGCCTGTCGATCTCCCGCTCCATTCTTCCCTCACTCGTGAACAAGACCCCGAGATACTTGAACTCCTCCACTTGGGGCAGGATCTCGCTACCAACCCTGAGAGGGCACTCCACCCTTTTCCGGCTGAGGACCATGGTCTCGGATTTGGAGGTGCTGATTCTCATCCCAGCCGCTTCACACTCGGCTGCGAACCGATCCAGAGAGAGCTGAAGATCACGGCCTGATGAAGCAAACAGGACAACATCATCTGCAAAAAGCAGTGACCCAATCCTGAGCCCACCAAACTGGACCCTCTCAACACCCTGGCTGCGCCTAGAAATTCTGTCCATAAAAGATATGAACAGAATCGGTGACAAAGGGCAGCCCTGGCGGAGTCCAACTCTCACTGGAAACGGGTTCGACTTACTGCCGGCAATGCGGACCAAGCTCTGGCACCGATCGTACAGGGACTGAACAGCCCTTATCAGGGGGGCCGGTACCCCATACTCTCGGAGTACCCCCCACAGGATTCCCCGAGGGACACGGTCGAATGCCTTTTCTAAGTCCACAAAACACATGTAGACTGGTTGGGCAAACTCCCATGCACCCTCCAGGACCCTGCTAAGGGTATAGAGCTGGTCCACTGTTCCGCGACCAGGACGAAAACCACACTGTTCCTCCTGAATCCGAGGCTCGACTATCCGACGGACCCTCCTCTCCAGGACCCCTGAATAGACTTTTCCAGGGAGGCTGAGGAGTGTGATCCCTCTGTAGTTGGAACACACCCTCCGATCCCCCTTCTTAAAGAGGGGGACCACCACCCCGGTCTGCCAATCCAGAGGCACTGTCCCTGATGTCCATGCGATGTTGCAGAGGCGTGTCAGCCAAGACAGTCCTACAACATCCAGAGCCTTGAGGAACTCCGGGCGTATCTCATCCACCCCCGGGGCCCTACCACCAAGGAGTTTTTTGACCACCTCGGTGACCTCAGTCCCAGAGATGGGGGAGCCCACCTCTGAGTCCCCAGGCTCTGCTTCCTCATTGGAAGGCATGTTAATGGGATTGAGGAGGTCTTCGAAGTATTCCCCCCACCGACCCACAACATCCCGAGTCGAGGTCAGCAGCGCACCATCCCCACCATATACAGTGTTGACACTGCACTGCTTCCCCTTCCTGAGACGCCGGGTGGTGGACCAGAATCTCCTCGAAGCTGTCCGAAAGTCATTCTCCATGGCCTCCCCAAACTCCTCCCACGCCCGAGTTTTTGCCTCAGCAACCACCAAAGCCGCATTCCGCTTGGCCTGCCGGTACCTATCAGCTGCCTCCGGGGTCCCACAGGACAAAAGGGCCCTGTAGGACTCCTTCTTCAGCTTGACGGCATCCTTCACCGCCGGTGTCCACCAGCGGGTTCGGGGATTGCCGCCACGACAGGCACCGACCACCTTACGGCCACAGCTCCGGTCAGCTGCCTCAATAATAGAGGCACGGAACATGGCCCATTCGGACTCAATGTCCCCCACCTCCCTCGGGATGTGGTCGAAGTTCTGCCGGAGGTGGGAGTTGAAGCTACTTCTGACAGGGGGCTCTGCCAGACGTTCCCAGCAGACCCTCACAACACGTTTGGGCCTACCATGCCTGACCGGCATCCTCCCCCACCATCGAAGCCAACTCACCACCAGGTGGTGATCAGTTGACAGCTCCGCCCCTCTCTTCACCCGAGTGTCCAAGACATGTGGCCGCAAGTCCGACGACACGACCACAAAGTCGATCATCGAACTGAGGCCTAGGGTGTCCTGGTGCCAAGTGCACATATGAACACCCCTACGCTTGAACATGGTGTTCGTTATGGACAATCCGTGACGAGCACAGAAGTCCAATAACAAAACACCGCTCGGGTTCAGATCAGGGGGGCCATTCCTTCCAATCACGCCCTTCCAGGTCTCACTGTCATTGCCCACGTGAGCATTGAAGTCTCCCAGTAGAACGAGGGAGTCCCCAGAAGGTATGCCCTCTAGCACCCCCTCCAGGGACTCCAAAAAGGGTGGGTACTCCGAACTGCTGTTCGGTGCATACGCACAAACAACAGTTAGGACCCGTCCCCCCACCCGAAGGCGAAGGGAGGCTACCCTCTCGTCCACCGGGGTAAACCCCAATGTACAGGCTCCAAGTTGGGGGGCAATAAGTATACCCACACCTGCTCGGCGCCTCTCACCGGGGGCAACTCCAGAGTGGTAGAGAGTCCAGCTCCTCTCAAGGAGATTGGTTCCAGAGTCCAAGCTGTGCGTCGAGGTGAGTCCAACTATATCTAGCCGGAACCTCTCAACTTCGCGCACTAGCTCAGGCTCCTTCCCCTTCAGAGAGGTGACATTCCACGTCCCAAGAGCCAGTTTCTGTAGCCGAGGATCGGACCGCCAAGGTCCCCGCCTTCGGCCACCACCCAACTCACACTGCACCCGACCTCCTTGGCCCCTCCCATAGGTGGTGAGCCCATGGGAAGGGGGACCCACGTTGCCTCTTCGGGCTGTGCCCGGCCGAGCCCCATGGGTGCAGGCCCGGCCACCAGGCGCTCGCCATCGAGCCCCACCTCCAGGCCTGGCTCCAGAGTGGGGCCCCGGTGACCCGCGTCCGGGCAAGGGAAAACGCCGTCCAAAATTGTTTTTCTTCATAGGAGGTTTGTTTAACCGCTCTTTGTCTCATCCCTCACCTAGGACCAGTTTGCCTTGGGTGGCCCTACCAGGGGCATAAAGCCCCGGACAACAGAGCTCCTAGGATCATTGGGACACGCAAACCCCTCCACCACGATAAGGTGACGGTTAAAGGAGGGGATTAAAAATAAAAAAACTGGGAAATCCCATGTACATAAGTATTCACAGCCTTTGCTCAGTACTTTGTCGATGCACCTTTGGCAGCAATTACAACCTCAAGTCTTTTTGAATATGATGCGACAAGCTTGGCACACCTATCCTTGGCCAGTTTCGCCCATTCCTCTTTGCAGCACCTCTCAAGCTCCATCAGGTTGGATGGGAAGCGTCGGTGCACAGCCATTTTAAGATCTCTCCAGAGATATTCAATCGGATTCAAGTCTGGGCTCTGGCTGGGCCACTCAAGGACATTCACAGAGTTGTCCTGAAGCCACTCCTTTGATATCTTGGCTGTGTGCTTAGGGTCGTTGTCCTGCTGAAAGATGAACCGTTGCCCCAGTCTGAGGTCAAGAGCGCTCTAGAGCAGGTTTTCATCCAGGATGTCTCTGTACATTGCTGCAGTCATCTTCCCCATTATCCTGACTAGTCTCCCAGTTCCTGCCGCTGAAAAACATCCCCACAGCATGATGCTGCCACCACCATGCTTCACTGTAGGGATGGTATTGGCCTGGTGATGAGCGGTGCCTGGTTTCCTCCAAACGTGACGCCTGGCATTCACACCAAAGAGTTCAATCTTTGTCTCATCAGACCAGAGAATTTTCTTTCTCATGGTCTGAGAGTCCTTCAGGTGCCTTTTGGCAAACTCCAGGCGGGCTGCCATGTGCCTTTTACTAAGGAGTGGCTTCCGTCTGGCCACTCTACCATACAGGCCTGATTGGTGGATTGCTGCAGAGATGGTTGTCCTTCTGGAAGGTTCTCCTCTCTCCACAGAGGACCTCTGGAGCTCTGACAGAGTGCCCATCGGGTTCTTGGTCACCTCCCTGACTAAGGCCCTTCTCCCCCGATCACTCAGTTTAGATGGCCAGCCAGCTCTAGGAAGAGTCCTGGTGGTTTCGAACTTCTTCCACTTACGGATGATGGAGGCCACTGTGCTCATTGGGACCTTCAAAGCAGCAGAATTTTTTCTGTAACCTTCCTCAGATTTGTGCCTCGAGACAATCCTGTCTCAGAGGTCTACAGACAATTCCTTTGACTTCATGCTTGGTTTGTGCTCTGACATGAACTGTGAACTGTGGGACCTTATATAGACAGGTGTGTGCCTTTCCAAATCATGTCCAATCAACTGAATTTACCACAGGTGGACTCCAATTAAGCTGCAGAAACATCTCAAGGATGATCAGGGGAAACAGGATGCACCTGAGCTCAATTTTGAGCTTCATGGCAAAGGCTCTGAATACTTATGTACATGTGCTTTCTCAATTTTTTAATTTTTAATAAATTTGCAAAAACCTCAAGTAAACTTTTTTCACGTTGTCATTATGGGGTGTTGTATGTAGAATTCTGAGGAAAAAAATGAATTTAATCCATTTTGGAATAAGGCTGTAAGATAACAAAATGTGGAAAAACTGATGTGCTGTGAATACTTTCCGGATGCACTGTACATCCACCTCATGTAGACTGTTGCTCACATTAAGCTCCTGTTGGTGGGAGCACCACATATTCACACCAGCAGATAACAAACAGAATTTCAAAATATTCCAGAGGCTGATGTTAGCAGTGAACGTTTCAGCAATGTCCCGTTAGCAGTGAAAATTTCAGCAATGTCCCAATGGCAATTGAAAAAAGAAATTTCAAGCAAAGCTACTACTGAGTGTGCTGAAAGACCCATTTACACTTCACTGGAATATATTGAAGGATCTGTCAAGATCATAAGCCACTAACTCAACAGGCTGAACTTGCCAGCTTTCATTATGGCTGGCAAGACCAGCAGCTTTGTGGCTGCAAGAGATAAGGTACACGGCTGGAATACAGTATATTGAAAGATATACTTTTCAATTTGGAAACCCTTAAAGCAACGCAAAGAGTAATCTCCCTGTCCTGGCCACTCTCATGCTGTATGAAGTTGGTTATTCATAATTTTATTCCACTGGTTCAGATTTATCTTCTCCATTATCACAAAGCAGTAGATAACATTTTTGCCTAATACATACTGTATATACTTGAATGGGTAAAGCCCCAGACTTAAAGTTTTTCTAGTACAGTGCAGGCCTTTGAAAGCATGATTTAGTAATTTCTTTGGGAGATCGTTTGCTTAGTGAGTTTTGGCGAGTGCTGTACTGTATTAAATTGAGCAATATATTGTTACTTCTCCCCATCAGTGTTAATTCTCATTATGCATGAATTATACAATTGTCATTCAGTAGTTAGTTTAATTGCACTAAAAACAAGCTCACAGCTTAATTTTCTGACTATTATAATGATTCAGTTTTTCTATAACATTATAATTGATTGGTGAAACCTCTAGACTTTCTCTTCATATTGCCATCCCTTGAATTGGAGCTTGCTGTTTATGAAATACAAGGGGGCTCTGCCCCCTGCTCGCTTCGCTCGCCTACCCCCGGCGTTTTGAACCCGTGCCTGCTGGGTAGCCACGTGTGAGGATGACGGACGTTTAATACGGAGAGGCTGCCCGTGTCACTCCGGGGCTCTCCACTGTTAATTAATTATATCCAGGCAAGCGCGTGTTTGTATCTCGGTAACTCGAGGTGTGTCGTGTTGAACCCGTGTCTGCTTTGCTTATGCAGTTTGAGACGCGCGTTGTAGGAGTTCACGTTCATTAGATCTACGCAGTAGTGCCACTTACAATATGGCAGCAAAGCCTGTGCATTCCGTATTATGTCGGTTCTTACCATGCTGTGTAGGAGCATTTGCCTTTTGTAATTTACTGGGCTTTGTGACGCCCGATGTAGGCGCCTGAACCTTTAGGGTCCGTATCCACTGTGTGGTGTGGACGTTAAACTGTCGATGGTTCTGCCTTTATATTGTGTATGTCGGTGTGCATGTGTGTAATGGCTAGGTTTTGTTGTAGCTGTTGCATTCCAGGTTTCATCATCTGTAACCCGCTGTCCATGTGTTTGTCCCCGTTCTTTAATCCCTGTATGAAGTTTTACTTTGCTGTCTATTCTGTGTTTTATTTATGACCTCGCTTTATCTTGCTTGCAGCATGTCAGACCGTTCGTAATGTCTGTCGTTTTACTGTGGGCAGGGGGGCTTTGTTTTGTAATCTGCTCTCTATGTGTTTGTTTCTGTTCTTTAACTTCTTTATGACGTTTTAGTTTGTTTCCTACTTTGACGGTTTGTAGTCTGTCCCGTTTTGCTGTGGTGCGGGGGGGGGCTTTGTATGTTGTCTGCGCACGTGGGTAGTCTCTCCCGTTTTACTGGGGGGGGGGGGGTGTGCTTTGTTTCTTTAATCCCTTTATGAAGTTTTACTTTGTTTCCTACTTTGTGTTTTATTTCTGACCTCTCTTTATCCTGCTTGCGGCGTATAGGGGCGCGTGGACTGATTTTTTATTTCTGTTAGTGGAGGAGAGCTTTGTGTGGCGGTCGTGGGTCTGAATCCTCTTTTTTGTGTGCCATGGGTTTGCGCTTGTGTCTGACTCCTTTTTTCTTTAGCGTCCTCATGAGGGGGGGCATGGCGCTGGCGCCTGCGCAGTACGTCTTTTGCGTCCACGGGCAGGCAGGTCTCTGCGTCCATATCCGTTTTACCATTCTCGGTTAGTAATATGGATATCGAGTTACCATAAGCCTATGTGGGCAATGTTTCTAACTGCATGACTTTGCAAAGTACTGTTAAAAGGCATGTTTTTGTTGTAGTCTATTATCACTGTTATTTTTTAATATGACTCATTGTGATAACATTTGAGTGTGAATCTTTGATGATGTAACTAAAAATTGTAAATGCTATAACTTTCAAATCAGTTAACTAAGTCCCCAAACAACACCTGAATGTTATGCCATGTATATATTTTCTGACTTGCTTGATTTTTTTTGTGACCCAACTTGTTGAAATCTGCTCTCCTTCTGTTAAATTCCCTATGCTGTCAGTCTGTTTTTCCACCATGTTTTGCTTTGGCTTGTTCATTTATATATTGGGCCTCAGCATCTATTCTTTTCTGCATGAGATTGTTACTCTTTAAGACATAACAGTAATTAGATGTATCAAGGAATCCCTTTCCTAATTATCCATTTTTCCTAATTTAATTTTATTCTAGATTATCAGTAATCAAAATGAACATAGTAGTCTAATATTGAAATTTTGTTATTGGTTTTGCCTGCCTCCCCCACCTCAGTTATTTGTCTGTAATTGGATCTGTGTGCCATTCTTTGGAATGCAAAGAGACCTTACATTATGATACATTATGATTGATGGTAACTTGGAAGTGTCCTTGTTTTATTTAGAATAACTGTGTATCATTGGGCATTTATACTTAATCCAGTATGGAGCCAATTAAATCCTCCTACTAATCCTCCGTCCAACTTTCCTTTTGAACTCAACATGGTCTCCCCCAAATCCCTCTCTGTTCTTTCCTTAAAATTACCGTTGTATCCTCCTACTAAATTTGTTAGTTTCTTATGCGCTTCGGATTTGTCCAGACCTTGAGAAACAAATTGGCTGTTTTCCAGTTTGGTACATTCAAATCCTTATCTTTCATAATGCACTCCCTTTATAATTTTTTGTGTTTATTTCCAAACATAAGGCCTGTGGACTTTATTTTTATACAAGATTATGTAAATTGTCTGCAAAATGTCTCTTCCATTATTTTAATTCTGGCAGCGTGACCCCGCTTCTCCCATTCTCTTGGACAGCTAGACTCAAGATAGATAGATAGATAGATACTTTATTAATCCCAAGGGGAAATTCACAATAATATACACAATAATTTATTCACAATAACATCTTGGTATCCTTGTGACGGTGTGGGTCAGCCCCACGCTACTGGGGAGCCTCTTGAACCTGCCACCACCAATAACATGCCCGAGGGATGAGCCAGCAAATGAGAACACTCACTCAAAGCAAAGGGTGGGTGCAAAAGTGAACATAGTGCTTTTATTAAAACCAACAAAAAAAAAGTGCAGTGTTCTCTTCAATAAATAAATAATCCTTAAAAAAACAGGTGACAATCCGTGAGGTTAAACATCCAGAATAAAGCAAGATTAAAACCATCAGCCATCGTGTGCTTCATGGTCTGACAGATGAGCCCTGCACAACTCCCTCTTTGTCTCCCCAGCTCACCCATTGCTCACTCAGTTGGCAGTGACTCCTGCAGCCATGGTCCTCGCCAACCCGACCACCGTCTTGGCTGCCACAGGCAGCATTGGCCAGACCACTCTGGGTTGATTGTCGTTCTGTCTTCTGTCTTGCACCCCGGCATACCTTGGATCCCTGGGGTGGGACTCTACCGGATTTCTCTCGCTCTACAACAGTAAATCAGTGGAAATGATCTGCTCCCAGAGAAACAGTCCTTCACGGGAATATCCACCATGCTGCCTTTAACACCCTAGCTAGCTGTTCTTCCTTTTTGTTTCCTCTGGTCTTCTCCTGTGTTTTTTTTTATTTTTTTTTTTATTTCCGATCGGTCTTTCTTTTTCTCCCTTTCTCTGTGCTATCTCCCTTTTAAATGCTTCCGTGGGCACAGCGCCTCAATTGTGCAGACTGCACCCTTGAGTGGAGGTGCATCTCGGCTTGATTTCCTCAACCTGCCTTTGCGCAAGCATGTACACCCACAGAGATCAAGCCGGCCATTCAGTTATTTACTTTTTTAAAAATGGGCTCGAGATTACTAAATTGCTAATTTTAATACTGTGCAATTGACAGCTTATTCCATTTTTTTCACTTGGGTCCTTTAAATGTCTCTGGCACATTTCTTTAATTATTTTGGGATTGTTCCTCAGTCTGTATGTTTGGTATGCTGTCTTTTACTGTCCGTCTTGTCTTCTTTCTTTTCATCTTACCTTTTGCATTCATAAATGTATTCTCTAGGATCTCTCTGTTCTTGATCCAGCAGAGTTTATTTTTTATGAGTACAACTGCTGCAGAATCCCACCACCTCATTGGAATTCTCGCCATTCATTCTTTTTACATTTTTGGAAAGCTAGCCATGCATGTCAATAGATTATCCGGCACCAGTACTAAAGTAACAGTCCACTGTGCATTTGATTGGTACCCGGTTGACCGTTTGTCATTGTGTAGTGTTCCTAGTTTAAATTCTCAAGGGTTTTACTACTTACCTTGATTGGTAATACTAGATTTAACTTCCATTTAATTTCATGAGTGATGGCTTTTCTTATTAAATTTCAATAAAAAGAAAATCTTGGATATTGAAAATACACATTGCTTACTCGGTAAATGTTTAATCTTTTAATTACTTGAAATTCAAAAAAGAAAAATGTTTTATTACACAAGGGAGGAAGACACTTTTCTGTATAATGGAAAGCAGGTCAGTATATTTTTTTTTAATTGCAGCTCTGAAATAGTAGAGGAAAGAGCTTCTAATAATAGAGTTAATCAGTGATGATGTGAGTTGAGAGTACACTTTGGTCTTGTGTATCCTGGTAGCCTGAAAGTGACCAATGAAAATTGAAATGTTTGTTTAAAATAGCTGAGAAAGCTGAAAAGGCTTTGAAACAAATCTTGGAAGACTAAATAAATGAAGTATGATGGGCCATGTTCAGAGGCTGTAAAAAAATCCTTTGTGACAGAATATGGAAAGACGACTTCTTCAGTAATTACTCTATCAATATATTAATATTAAGTATCATTAATGATATGTGATTACTTCTGTGAACAGACTAGTCGAATTATGCCCAGTATGTCCATTTAATTGTCAACAAAAGGTAATAATGTCAAGAAATATGCCTCTGATGTTAAAAGGATGCACAGTTGTTTTGAATAGCTAGAGAGAATCCTGTCTCAGCTCTCACCCTTTCACTGAAAGACGACATTCTCCATCGGGGATTGTGTGTGCGTGTGTACATAAATACATATATGTATATAATGTGTATATTGTGTGTCATTGGTACACATGTTGAACTGCTTATTAACGCAAATGTCTAATCAGCCAATCTCATGGTGTTTAGGCATGTAGACACTGTCGAGACCACCTGCTGAAGTTCAAACTGAGCATCAGAATGGGGAAGAAAGGCGATTTAAGTGACTTTGAAAATGACATTGTTGTTGGTGCCAGACTGGCTGGTCAGAGTATTTCAAAAACTACTGATCTACTGGGATTTTCATGCACAGCTATCTCTAGGGTTTACGGAGGATGGTCTGAAAAAGGGAAAATATCCAGTAAGTGGCAGTTCTCTGGGCGTAAGTGCCTTGTTCATGCAAAAGGTCAGAGCAGAATGGCCAGACTGGTTTGAGCTGATAGAAAGGCAACAATAACTCAAATAACCACTCGTTACAACCGAGGTATGCAGAAGAGCATCTGTGAATGCACAACACATTGAACCTTGAAGCCTGAAGCAGATGGGCTGCAGCAGCATGAGACCACACCAGGTTCCTGCCTTTCATCAATGGTTCAGGCTGGTGCTGGTGGTGGTGTAACTGTGTGAGGGATATTTTCTTGGTACAATATGGGCCCCTTAGTACTAATTGAGTATCATTTAAAAGCCACAGCCTACCTGAGATTTGTTTCTGACCATGTCCATCCCTTTATGACCACAGTGTATCCATCTTCTGATGGTTACTTCCAGCAGGATAATGCACCATGTCACAAGCTCAAATCATCTCACACTGGTTTCTTTGGGATGTGGTGGAAAGGGAGCTTCATATCATGGATGGGCAGCCAACAACTGTGCAGCAACTGCATGATGCCATCATGTCAATATGGACCAAAATCCCTGAGGAATGATCATCTCATGATACCCATGATTCAAGTTTGTAGCATCTTCGCGTATTTATGTGAAGAATGCAACATAAGCTTCCAAGTATTACATGGTGTCAGTTTTTAAGCGAGACACCCGCTATGGAGATCTTTTTTAGCGTGCCAGTAGTGGCACACTTTTTGTTACCCAAAAAATCCCAAGGCACATCACAATTCTGTTAACTACAGAAGCATTAAATCTATACACCTTCTAAACTGTCTAAAAAGGTGAGACAGGGTGCAGCAAAAAAAATAAGTTTGAAGATTGACTTTCGCAGGCACAGCACTTAGCAAACAATTTGGATGCATTTTCCAGCTGCTTTGTCCCTTTGCCCACTCATACAGGTGGTCCTCTCTTTGCCTCACTATACTAACCCAGGGTCAGGCAGCAACCCATATGCCCACTGTCCCTTGGCTCTGTGAGAGTCGTTGGCAAATATGCACCCATTTTGATGGACCTCCGACATATCTCCTGGTTGCTAAAGTGCTCTCTAAGTGTTGTATCTGCAATATGGTGGTCACAAAGCTGCTTTTATGTCATCTTCTCCAAGGTAGTCCCATCCTGCTCAGACAGGTCTTGACCACTTGAGTTTTAAAGCATGTCCATTCATTTAAGCGATGTTTACTCTTTCAGTTAAATCAGTCTTCAGCAGTGCATTCAAAGTCAACAGTCATTTCAAATGTTTAATTTTTTACTTGACACATTTGAGTCGCGTATGCTATGCCAAGTTGATAATTAATACATTGGCCTTATTTTAATTTTTCCTTCTTTTCAACTTGCCTTTTAGGAAGGCATTCAAATTCAGGTTGTACTTGTACTTGCTCAAAAAGTATTTTGTTAAATTTAAGGTAATTATTTAAGTTTAAACTATGCCATTATTTTTTTTTTATTATTTTGTGTTGATTCTACATTAAATTTGTGATTCAGTGTGTACTTACTTCATAATTTATGTATTCATTTTATAATTACATGTATTAATGTGGGTGGCGCAGTGGGTAGCGCTGCAGCCTCGCAGTTGGGAGACCTGGGGACCCGGGTTCACTTCCCGGGCCCTCCCTGCGTGGAGTTTGCATGTTCTCCCCGTGTCTGCGTGGGTTTCCTCCGGGCGCTCCGGTTTCCTCCCACAGTCCAAAGACATGCTGGTTAGGTGGATTGGCGATTCTAAAATTAGCCCTAGTGTATGCTTGGTGTGTGGGTGTGTTTGTGTGTGTCCTGCGGTGGGTTGGCACCCTGCCCGGGATTGGTTCCTGCCTTGTGCCCTGTGTTGGCTGGGATTGGCTCCAGCAGACCCCCGTGACCCTGTATTCGGATTCAGCGGGTTGGAAAATGGATGGATGGATGGATGTATTAATGTTAAATGTAATTAATCACATACATTTATGCAATTAATTAGTTATACATGAAACCCTGGTCAGGTGTCATTCGTCTTCAGTCCTTTGGAGCGGAGGATGGAAAGGCAAGGTTCTGAGTGACAGTGCCCCCTCTCATCCCAGGGAGGTAGTGATCACCTTATTGGAGCCTTGAAGGAGAACCCTATGCACATTCTGTTTAGATGGGATGGGTAGGAGTATCCTTAAATGCTTGAATTAACTGAAATATTAATCCAAAAACGTTTTTTAGTATTATTGTTTTTAAAAAAATTTAAATAGACTAAAAACATTTTAAATAATTTGTGTGTCATGTTATTGTAAAATGGTTGTTGACTTTGACCTTTCATCTATATAAGCTTTTTGTTCTCTTTGAATTGTTAGAGAAAATATTCAGTAAATAATGAACAGTCAACAGTGACTGCTACAAATGAAATTTTAAGATAGACATCTTTTATTTACACCAAGCTGGCAGAGCTTCCATGTGCTCTGTTTGGTGTAACATGGCAGACTGACTAAAATTAACAACAGTGTCTTTATCGTTTAATTTGCATAACATTTTCAAATCTATTTTAATTTACACCAACCAGAGAAAAGGTAAATGATATTCATGGCGTTTTCCAATAACAGACCTATTTGTCTTATAATAGTCTAAAGGTCCCAAAATAGTTAAACATTTAAAACTCTTGGATAATTGTCTGGTTTAGAGAAATACGACTTTATATGTTAATTGTTATCAGAGTACAAAATAAAAAGTTAAAATGTTAGTTATCAGAGTACAAAATAAAAAGTTAAAATGTTACATGATCTCATCTCTGATTTAAATGTACTAGTACAAATGAAGTCAGGATGTCCTAGTTAAACATGCAGGCAGTTTCAAGCACTTTGGAAATACATAGAGCAAGTTTTTCCCTTACAAAATAGAAAAAGTTTATACTGTATTTTCTTGCACAAATATGACTGAATAAAATCCTTATGTTAGGCACTAACATTTATAGTTGAAATATGGTCTGATTATTTTTGTTTTTGTGGTTCTGTTTTGTAAATTGCAAGAGTAACATGTACTTAATGTTTACAGTGTTCATAGTTCATGAGTTAGTATCCGGTGAAAAGTGAAGTGCTGACTTGAGAACAGCCTGGCCTGACTGTGTGATTATGTGTAGTCATTGCAGAATTTGTCCATGTTTGACCTATAGAGTAAACAATTTCATTAGTGGCAGGACAAGTATTAGTATCATTTCAAAGCAACAATACATCAAGACTTAAAACTACTGATGTTTAGGGAAATTATACATTGAAAGCTATACTTTTTTCATCAGTGTTGCTTAGATACCAGCAGAAAATGGGTTTGTATTCCAAACTTAAGTGCTGAGCATAATGAAATTATACCCTTTCATTAGAGTATTTGTTTCTCTGTAATAGATAGGCGTAAACTTTTTTTTACCATTCATCATTTCCTACAATATTCTGTTTTGGTGTTGTTATTGCGGTAACATCTATTCTTAAAGTTTTCATAACCATTACTCCTGGGAGATCTGTTGGTGATGACAGCTTAGTACAGGTGCATCTCAATAAATTAGAATAAAGTTAATTTATTTCAGTAATTCAATTCAAAAAGTGAAACTCATATATAGATTCATTATACACAGAGTGATATATTTCAAGTGTTTATTTCTTTTCATTTTGCTGATTATGGCTTATAACTAATGAAAACTCAAAATTCAGTATCTCAGAAAATTAGAATATTACATAAGACCAATAAAAAAAATGATTTTTAATACAGAAATGTTGGCCTACTGAATAGTATGTCAATTTATGCAGTCAATACTTGGTCGGGGCTCCCTTGGTCTGAATTACTGCATCAATATGATGTGGCATGGAGATGATCAGCCTGTGGCACTGCAGAGGTGTTATGGAAGTCCAAGATGCTTTGATAGCGGCCTTCAGCTCGTCCGCATTGTTGGGTCTGGTGTCTCTCATCTTCCTCTTGACAATATCTCTGGGGTTTAGGTCAGGTGAGTTTGCTGACCAATTAAGCACAGTGATAACATGGTCATTAAACCAGGTATTGGTACTTTTGGCAGTGTGGGCAAATGCTAAGTCCTGCTGGAAAATTAAATCAGCATCTCCATAAAGCTTGTCAGCAGAGAGAAGCATGAAGTGCTGTAAAACTTTTTGGTAGACCTCTGTGCTGACTTTGGACTTGATCAAACACAGTGGATCAATACCAGCAGATGACATGGCTGCCCAAATATTCATTGACTGTGGAAACATCACACCAGACAACAAGCAACTTGTATTCTGTGCCTCTCCACTGTTCCTCCAGACTCTGGGACCTTGATTTCCAAATGAAATGCAAAATTTACTTTCATCTGAAAGGAGGACTTTGGACCATTGAGCAACAGTCCAGATTGTTTGCTCCTTGGCCCAGGTAAGGATACATCTGTGTGTGGTGGCTCTTGAAACACTGACTCCAGCCGTAGTCCACTCCTTGTGAATCTCCCCGAAATTCTTGAATGGGCTGTGTGTCACAATCTTCTCAAGGCTGCGGTTATCCCTGTTGCTTGTGCACCTTTTTCTACCACATTTTTTCCTTCCAGTCATCTATCCATTAATATGCTTGGATACAGCACTCTGTGAACAGCAGGCTTCTTTAGCAATGACCTTTTCTGGCTTACCCTCCTTGTGGAGGGTGTCAATGACTGTCGTCTGCACAACTGTCAAGTCAGTAGTCTTCCCCATGATTGTGTGGCCTACTGAACCAGACTGAGAGACCATTTAAAGGCTCAGGACACCTTTGCTGGTGTTTTGGGTTAATTAGCTGAGTGGAGTGTGACACCATGAGTCTACAATATTGAACCTTTTCACAATATTCTAATTTTCTGAAATACTGAATTTTGGGTTTTAATCAGCTATAAGCCATATTCGGCAAAATGAAAAGAAATAAACACTTGAAATATATCACTCTGTGTGTAATGAATCTGTATAATATGAGTTTCACTTTTTGAATTGAATTACTGAAATAAATTAACTTTTCAATGATATTCTAATTTACTGAGATGCACCTGTAGATGAGGTCCAATTACCACAAATGCTTCGACCTGTAAGTGATAAAAGAAATAAATACTTAACTAAAAAGTCTGTTAAGTTAGTTGACTCAGCTTTTGCAGCACAGTTTAGAATAGTACACAGCCTGCAGGTACTTTGTAGAAACCCTTGACTCACCCAGTTATTCCTAGATGCCTGGTTATGGTAAATGTTAGCCTTTGTATTCAGTGATGACGAGAAATGTACAACTGCCAAAAATGAAGTCCTTCTGTTCTACGGGAATAAATTACCAGTACCATGTTGGAGCAATCCAAGGTTCAAAAAGAGGTAAAATCCTAGTAGAATCTTCTTGAACAGTTTGCACTTGGTGAAATCCTGTTCTCTCATTGTCCTCTTTTTGAGGTCTGCTGACAGGGGTGGTGGCCAAAACCTGTAAGACAGTGAAAATTTTCAATTGCCATAATTCAACGTGATGATGTTCCAGAAATGGAAAGCTGGGAATGTAGTCATCAAAAGAACAAAGGCCATACTTTGTTCATTTTCTATCAACTACATTCTTGAAGCTAAGATTTGGTGATCTCCTCATGTCTATTTGATTCTTCAGCAGACATTTTTTATTTGATTTGATTTGATTTACAGTACACATTTTTTATTTGATTTGATTTGATTTACAGTACTTTATTAATCCCCGAGGGGAAATTGCTTTTTCACGTAACTTTTTGGGGGTCAGACATTCTTCAGATGAGCTAAGTCTGTTAAGTAATGGAATCCTTCCCTTCCAATAATTTTCTTTTTTCTGTTCTAAATAGTGCACTGTATTGTATGGGCAGCCCTTATTGATTGTGCTCACTGGTTACTGAACTCTGTTTTCCTCTATTGTACTGAGTGAGTTAAAGTTTATAGATGCCTGGAACTACTTCTTTTGCTGGATGTATCAATTTAACATTAATAGAGTAGGTTGGATGGGGTCTTCAATTGCTTTAATTACACCAAAAGAAAAGCAAAACTTTGTCCTTTCTAAGTCATACATTACTAAGGATCTGCTGAAGTTTTAAACTGTTTGTATGTTCTGTGAAAATCTTGCACTGTACTGTATTTCAACAAGGCATGTTAAGGAAGATGGTTGGAACCTTTAGGGTTTCTCAGTTGTTAGTTCATCTGATTTTGTTTTTATTTTCTCTTGCTATGTGTTGATCGAAAGTGGGTGGGTAAAATATGAAGTTCTGTTTTTTCACTTCCCTGTAATTCAATAGTTTTGACAGTTACTGTAGTGTTTCTCCACTTTAGGTGGTCTGGTTTTTTTTTTGCTGTGTTTTGCTTATTGTTTGCTGTGATCATGGCCTACCTCTCTGTCTTTAATTGTTTTGATATCTTTTGAGCCTGATTTCATTAATTCACGATTACTTTGTCCCAGCCTTATCAGCCAATACTGATGCGCTGTGCAAGAAAGGACAAAGCCGGTTATACTTCCTTAGAAGGCTGGCTTCCTTCAACATCTGCAATAAGATGCTGCAGATGTTCTATCAAACAGTTGTGGCGAGCGCCCTCTTCTACGCAGTGGTGTGCTGGGGAGGCAGCATTAAGAGGAAAGACGCCTCACGCCTGGACAAACTGGTGAGGAAGGCAGGCTCTATTGTTGGCATGGAGCTGGACAGTTTAACATCTGTGGCAGAGCGAAGGGCGCTCAGCAGGCTCCTATCAATTATGGAGAATCCACTGCATCCACTAAATAATGTCATCTCCAGACAGAAGAGCAGCTTCAGCGACAGACTGCTGTCACTGTCCTGCTCCACAGACAGATTGAGGAGATCGTTCCTCCCCCAAACTATGCGACTCTTTAATTCCACCAGGGGGGGGTAAACGTTAATATTTAACATTATACATAGTTATTGTCTGTTTTTTTTCACCTGTATTATTATCATTCTTTAATTTAATATTATTTATTGTATCAGTATGCTGCTGCTGAAGAATGTGAATTTCCCATTGGGATTAATAAAGTATCCATCCATCCATCCATCCATCCATCCATCCATCGACGTTTTTAGGGTTGGTGACTTAAACCACTACTGCTTCCTATTTGCCAGTGCCCATTGTAATGTTTTTGGGTTGGACCTTGAATTTTCTTTGGTGTTGGAGAATCACCATGATCTGATTGTTGTTTGGATTTAAAAGTGATGTTACCCAAGATGTATTGCCAATTATTATGAAACACTTCTTAAATTTATTATAATTCTAAAGTTTCTCTCAAGTACATTACTTCGAGATTCTGTTTGGCATATTGGGTGATGTTTAAATTCAGGAGAGGTATACAAGTCTAGTACTAATGTTTAAATGATCATGAAGAACCAATTCCAACCCATAACAAATCTGTATAGTATTGTTTATCTCATACACTGTTACCCTTCTGTTCTCTGTGGCAGCAATGTTTAATTATCTTGTCTAGTCAGACATTATATCATCTTAAAGAGACTCCCTGCCCCAAGAGGACGAGAAAAAAGGGTGATTGGGCTGATCCAAATTAAGTTTAACATCTATCATATTTAAATTAATGGAAACAATTATTAAGGAAAAATTCAAGAATCATGTAGCCAGAAAAGGTAAATTTAATAAACAGGAAGAGTTCAGATGGGTGAAAATCATGTTTCACTAATATTCTATGAGGAAGCAACTAAAACATACAGTCGGAGTGGTGCATATGATATGATATTATATATCTGGATTAAAAAGAAATGGGATAAGGTACACATGGGAGGTTAGTCATTAAGCTAAATGAAATGGAAATTCCAGTTGTATTGTGTAGATGGGTATAAAATAGCCTTAAACACCAAGAACAATGAAATATAGTGAGTGAAACATTTTCACAATTAGGTATTTTTAAAAGATTTTTTTCTCAGGGATCAGTGATAGGGCTGCTGCTTTCTTTTAATATATACCAACAAAATATGAGTGTAAAAATCAAGCTGGATATGTTTGTATATGATACCAAACCAGTTGGAGCAGCAGATAATTTAAAATAAAAAATATAATTGCAGAGGTATCTGGGCAGAATACAGGTGTGGTTAGACTTGAAGAAGATGAAATTTTATGCAAAAAATGTAAGGTATTACATGTAAGAGCTAAAAGTGTTTGATTTGGTCATACAGTGGGAGGTTTGAAACTAGAAAATACAGCTTATGAGAAGGACCTATGAGTTATAGTGGACTTATAACTATGTATATTGGAGTGTACAAAAGCTATTAAAGTGGCTAATAAGATGTTAGATTGTATAGCACAATGTGTAAGTCAGAGGAAGTTATGCTTAAGGTATACCCTGATGAGCCAAATTATTATTACCACTCCCATATGAAGCAAGTAATGTTGACTATCTTGAAACAACAGCACGTGTCAAGATCAGGGATATATCAGATGGTTAGCTGACATTAGGTACTTTTAGCAATATGTTTAATGCAGGAAATATGGGCATGTGCACTGACCTAAGGACTTTGATAAAGACAAGATCATTTAGGCCAGATGACTAAGTCAGAGCATTTCTGAAATGTCAAGGCTTATGGGGTGCCCATAGTCCGCTGTGGAGAGTACCTACCAACAGAGGTCTGAGGTGGGAAAAACTATGAACTACCATAAGGGTGCTGGGCATCTAAGACTCATCAATGTAAGAGATCAGCAAAGGCTATCCAGTCTGGTCCATACCTGCAGAAGGGCTACTGTGACACTGGAGTAATGTATCAAGACACACTGCATCAAACCATGCTGCATATGGAATGGCATTCTTGTGGGTTTTTGACACATACCACCTATGGTAGCAGACCAGGTACACTCCTTCATTGCAGCTGTGCTTTCAGGTGGAAGTGGCAAATCTTTTCTGTGGCAGCTCTGTCTTTCAGTTTTCAGGACTTAGAGAATCAGCTGCTTTTACATCCTTATTCCAGATACCACAGGACACCTTCAGAGGTCTTGTAGAGACCATGCCTTGACAGTTTGGAGATATTATGTTGGCACATAGAGGAGTAACAGCATATAAGATAGGTTGTCATAATGTTGTGGCTCTTCAGTGTATAACACATGAGTGAGGCCTCATCTCAGAGAAGAAAAAAAAAAGAATGAGAGATGAAGAAAGAAAAGTAGACAGGAGGTTGACATTTGATTTTTTTTCGAATGATAATGTCCTGGGCAAGTCAGTAGCCGCTCCACTAGCTAGACAGGTATTCAAGGTTATACTTAAAGTAAGAGTCTCATTGCACAATTTCTGCCTTCTCTAAAATGTTAGGAGGAAATTGCAATTTTAAAATCAGTACTAAGACAATACAATTCATAGAAGATGTATCAGGTACAGTATATTACAGATAGGTAGTCAAAGTACAGTAATTCCTTTTGTTAACAAATCCTCTGAGATTGTCACTCGTTATTAATGAAGTTGACTTTATTTGCACAGCGGTGCATGGGCTGTTTCAAGTATCAGTCTGTGAGTGCTGTGGTATTCACCATGAAGCTTCATTACAAAGAATAGTCATCTGTCATGTCATGAATACTATAGAACAGGAAGTTAATTTAAATGAGTGTTTAGTTGTTTCATGTGTACTGTATTTTTATAAAGTAATACAGTGTGCCCAGTATGTCACAAAAATGTAATGCAGAATTTTTAGAAATTAAATAGCACCGTATAAGCCAGTGCAGAGAGCAGATACTTGCAAACATGTCTGAGATATTTCTCTACTGTTATGGTCTGTTGACCTGGGTTTGTGGCCACTAGCGAATTTGGGGAAAGTAACACAGATGGTGTTGCCTCTGACCATAAGTGAGGTTTAAGGAGGAGCCATTGGCATTAATGTGTAGGCAGTGGACAAAGCGGATGAGAGCCCTTAAGGCATAAGTAAAGAGCCATGGAAAATTCTGGCAATGGCGTCAACGGTGTTGGAGAGCAGCCAAGGATTGCAATAACACTTTGATAAGAACCTATAGGGAACATATCCATATTCATCCTGCAGTAAATCTTCCTCTTATAACAAAGTTTCTAATAATGAACTGAAATCCTAAGAGACCTCTACTTTGTTAACTGAGGTGTTACTGTACACATTTTTCTTCAACTTTACCTTTTCTTTAATTTTTCTTGTAGTTTGGTTGGAATTTAATCTAAAGCATATACAGTAGCTTCTACTTTATAGATCAATCTATTTTCACTTCAGTTACCCTTATTTTGACTGCATATGCATTATCTGGAGACTGCTTCACATTGGAATTGCAGTTGTTTTTAAAGTAGACGCATTAGTCGTAGTTTTAGAATAACACATCTTAAAATATTTCCCTTGGTGGTGGTTCTTCATTGAGCACTAGTATTTCTCAGCAAGGACACATGTGAAGCAATTAAGCAGTGATATAAAATAATTCCATTATATCAACAGATGTGTTAATGGCATTTCAACGTAAACACCTTGAGTGTTGATTTAAAACATCATATTACTATGAAAGCAGGTAGGACCTTTCACTATTTAGAACACACTTAAATAGAATCATTCAGGGATAGAAAACATATGCTTAAAGTACAGTAATCCCTCCTCCATCGCGGGGGTTGCGTTCCAGAGCCACCCGCGAAATAAGAAAATCCGCGAAGTAGAAACCATATGTTTATATGGTTATTTTTATATTGTCATGCTTGGGTCACAGATTTGCGCAGAAACACAGGAGGTTGTAGAGAGACAGGAACGTTATTCAAACACTGCAAACAAACATTTGTCTCTTTTTCAAAAGTTTAAACTGTGCTCCATGACAAGACAGAGATGACAGTTCTGTCTCACAATTAAAAGAATGCAAACATATCTTCCTCTTCAAAGGAGTGCTCGTCAGGAGCAGAGTCTGTCAGAAAGACAGAGGAAAGCAAACAAATCAATAGGGCTGTTTGGCTTTTAAGTATGCGAAGCACCGCCGGTACAAAGCTGTTGAAGGCGGCAGCTCACACCCCCTCCGTCAGGAGCAGAGAGAGAGCGAGAGAGACAGAGAAAAACAAAGTCAAAAATCAATACGTGCCCTTTGAGCTTTTAAGTATGCGAAGCATCGTGCAGCATGTCGCTTCAGGAAGCAGCTGCACACAGAAGGTAGCAACGTGAAGATAATCTTTCAGCATTTTTAGACGAGCGTCCGTATCGTCTAGGTGTGCGAACAGCCCCCCTGCTCACACCCCCTACGTCAGGATCAGAGAAAGTCAGCGCAAGAGAGAGAGAAAAGTAATTTGGGTAGCTTCTCAGCCATCTGCCAATAGCGTCCCTTGTATGAAATCAACTGGGCAAACCAACTGAGGAAGCATGTACCAGAAATTAAAAGACCCATTGTCCTCAGAAATCCACAAACCAGCAAAAAATCCGCGATATATATTTAAATATGCTTACATATAAAATCCGCGATAGAGTGAAGCCACGAAAGGCGAAGCGCGATATAGCGAGGGATCACTGTAATCACTTCCGTGTCCATATGAATTTTAAAAGTTGTATATTAAGATTACCCTCAAACTATATTAAAGTAATTCAAATTGATGGTTGCTTAATGCATTTTAGAATATGGAAGGAGATTTGGCACGTCCATAAATTAATAATATTATCTCACTTGATTGAGGTTTTAAGATAAAAGAAAATGTGGATGGAGTTCAAAATATTCAAAACCTAATAGATTTTTGCAGATTATGGTAGATAAACACTCAGAAGCCGGTAGAGATTTAGAGACGGTGCAGTCTCTCAGTTTTTTATATTTTTGAGAACAGAAAGAGTGACGCAATGTAAGATGCTTCATACTGTATACAGTATCATTGTTACACATATTGAAAGACAAGTAGATTTTGGGAAATAGGTTGGTCCTTGGAGTAAAATGTCTATAAACCTTACTCATGAGGTAAGCCAATTGTATTAGCTGAGCCTTCATTAGTGTCACATTCAAGCATTCGTTGTAATAAACCCTTTTTGAGCAGCCTTATGATATATTAAGTTCTATAGTGTATAGTTTATGGAAAATGGTGATGCAATAAGGCATGGCCTTAGACAAGATGCTGCTTTTATAGATGCTCTTATTTAATAAGTTTATTTTCTTGTATAGCCCAAAATCACACAAGGAGTGCTGTAATGGGCTTTAACAGGCCCTGTTTTTTGACAGCCCCCCTTCTCTGACTCCCTAAGAAGATAAGAACATTTAGAACATCTTATGAACACTGCATTGCAGTATTCAATATTGTTGTGATCGGCATCGTTCCCTCCAATAATTAACATCTTTTTTTTTTTTTGTCTGTGTTTAAAGACAAGTATTTCTCATCCATCCATTCCTGTAATTCACTAACACATCTAATTAACAGCAACATCAGAAAAATGTCACTTGGTCTAAGAAAAGGATGTAACGGTTTCATCTGTGTACAACTTAAAATTAGTGTTATGCTTTCTAATAGTAGAACCCAGTAAAAACAATAAAGGTCCCAGTACTGAGCCTTGCGGGACTACATAGCTCACTTCTTTGTATAATGATGGAGTACTGTCAGCAAGGACATTGCCTGTAAACCCAATATCATTTTCCAGCCTGGGTAGTAAAATAGAATGGTCAGTGGTGTCAAACGCTGTGCTTAAGTCTTAACAGCATAATTACAATGGAATTTACTTCATCAGAGGATATCAGAATGTCGTTTACAACACGTTACTGCTGTTTATGTACAACCAGTAACCCCGCGATTCTCGAAAGAATCGCAAATCCAAGAATGGCAATCACTTTCTGTTCCCTCTGATATTTGGAGGGATGAAATATCATGGAGGGTGGGTGCATCTTGGGAAATGTTCATTAAATGTAATGTAAATAAACATATTTGTACTAAAGCGGTTTCTTTTTGGAGCTGTGACTCATCTGGTTCTGGTGTTTCAGAAGAGTGTTGTAGGCTCCGTCGGTTATTGTTTTTATCCATGCAGTCTCTTTTTTTGTTTTTCTATGGCTGTGTCGTCAGCCAGAAGCTGTTTGCTGACGGTGGTGGATTCGCGTGATGAAGTGACCATGGCGGCGGATCCGGGCATGGAGGGCTACATTACAATTACTGTTATGTGATTCACATATGCCACACTGACTGCTGGCACAGTGGATTAGAGCAAGTGTAGTTTACACGTTGTGTTGTTTGTGTGCCACGTCCTGACTCTGGGAAGTATGGGCTCGGTGTTGTATTACTAATCGTTGAGCTCTTTCCATTTGGAGCCGTGACTCCTTCACCTCTGCTGCGTCGGTCCGTTAGTTGAGCTCTTTCATTGTGGAGCCGTGACGTCTTTGCCTCTGGTGTTTCTGAAGCGCAATGTAGGAGCCTCTGTGTATTGTTTTTATCCATGCGGTCTCTTGTTTGTTTTTCTATGGCTGTGTCGTTAGCTAGACGTCGTTTGCTGACGGCGGCGGATTCGCGTGCTGAAGTGACGATGGTGGCGGACTCAGGCCTGGAGGGGCACATTACTAAACGAAGGTGGTATATGTGGTGGTGTGGGCGGTCATGTTCGGGCAGCGGTAGTAGTGTGTATGGCTTGCCTGTTGCCTCTGGCATCTGTGCATATATACTGTACAATCTGGCATGCACGCTTTACCTGAGGTTTAGTTTACAGGTCGTATCCATACTGTTTCAGAAGCGCGTTGTGGGCGCCTTCGTTCATTGTTTTTATCCATACGGGCTCGTTCTTGTATTTCCGTTAGTTGAGCTCTTTCTTTTTGGAGCCGTGACTTCTTTGCATCTGGTGTTCCTGAAGCGCGTTGTAGGGGCCTTTGTTTATTGTTTTTATCCATGCGGTCTCATATTTGTTTTTCTGTGGCTGTGTCGTTAGGT
Source organism: Erpetoichthys calabaricus (assembly GCF_900747795.2). NCBI lineage: Eukaryota > Metazoa > Chordata > Cladistia > Polypteriformes > Polypteridae > Erpetoichthys > Erpetoichthys calabaricus. The sequence goes on from NC_041404.2 coordinate 11,314,958, forward strand.
AGACATCGTTTACTGTTACCGTTATGTGATTCAAATCTGCCACACAGACTGCTGGCACAGTGGATTAGAGCAAGTTTAGTTTACAGGTTGTGTTGTTTGGGTGCCACCTACTGACTCTGGGAAGCCGCTGGGTTTGACTCTGAGGCGCAGTGCGCATGCGCTTCGGTGCGTCCGCCGTCCGTGCATAAATTAAACTGTTGTTTAGTAATATAGATGACTATTGTGGAAGCCAGACTGGAATTTCTCAAATAAATTGCGACTGAAGCTAGTTAGCGACTACTTTTTCAAGTATTTTAGGTCCGACTTTTTAAGTAATGGTTTGATGACTGACACTTAGTACATCAGGTTTTGCGCCATGCAGTAATCAGCTATTGATAATGCTAAGAATAGGTGCTGCAAGAACATTCATTGTGCTTTTTACTAGTTTTGTTGGCACTGGATCTAGAGAACAAGTAGAAGGTTTCCTTTTGTGAAAGTGTTTATTTGATATTTGGCCATCAGCCTTCACACATTATATAGTTCATGTCTACATTTTGTCATTTATTACTAAAACATTAAAAACGTTTCTGTTTATCGATGTGTTTACATAGATTGTTATAGACACAAAACACACATCAAATTATTTCTCCTTACAATTCTGGGTAGCTCACTCCCAGATAATCAATCAAGGCAGGAACTGGGATAACTTCTTGCCCGTTCTGAGGTGGTGGGGGGATGGTATAGCAGGCTGCTTGCTGTTTGGGCTTGTCAACACATTTAGAAGACAAAAGATGCTGACGGAGAGGTGCAAAGGGATTTAAGGTGGGACGGATTTACGAGTTTTTTTTCATTGGTTCTGGTAATTCTAGTGTTAAGTAGTGATTAGAAATTTCATTTAATGGAGTAATGTTTAAATTTTGAATTTCAACTCTGTGAGTTATAATTCAATCTAATGTTTGCCAAAGGCCCAAATCATAATTATAACCATCCATTTTCCAACCCGCTGAATCCGAACACAGGGTCACGGGGGTCTGCCGGAGCCAATCCCAGCCAACACAGGGCACAAGGCAGGAACCAATCCCGGGCAGGGTGCCAGCCCACCGCAGGACACACACAAACACACCCACACACTAGGGCCAATTTAGAATCTCCAGTCCACCTAACCTGCATGTCTTTGGACTGTGGGAGGAAACCGGAGCGCCCGGAGGAAACCCACGCAGACACGGGGAGAACAAGCAAACTCCACGCAGGGAGGACCCGGGAAGCAAACCCAGGTCCCCAGATCTCCCAACTGCGAGGCAATTATAACCAATCTTGACAAAATCCTACTGAATTTAACAAATACGTAAAACATTTGCTAAAAGTATAAGATTCCACATCAATGTATACATTAAAACCCCCCATCAACACTACACAACCATAATTCATAGCCAAATCAGGTAAAAGGCTACCAAATTCAGTCATGAACAATAAAGATGGCCCTGGTGGTCTGTAGATTAGTGGTATAATTATGCTGGAATCTATTTTAATATTTAAATTGCCTTAAAGGATGTGAAGTCACCTAAACATTTAGAAGTGATTTGCATTTTATCACAATGAATTATTCCAAGGCCACCTGCCAGGTTTCAGTGAAAAGACACAACTCATATTTTGTACTTAATATAATATTTACCAAAGCAGCCTTACTTGTGGGAGAGCAAATGTTTAATAAGCAGCATTTTAAACTGCATAGTTATTTCTGAACTGGTGATATATTTTTTGTTTTAATTTGAATTAAGTTACTATTACAGGTGCTCCTCATGGAGGATTTGGTTTTTATCTCTTGGTCTAATTAAACACATTATTTTTTGATTATCAAGTAATTTAAGGTTTGCATCATGGCTAAATTTATAGAATTCTCTACATCAGGCATTATTTAAACATTGTGAGTGCTGATGAAATTGTCTGGAGCAGTCCACTTGCTGATGGGAATTGTAGTCTCCACTTCGGCATTTACTGTACATAAGGTTAGAGATACGATGAAGGGGGTGGTTGGGGCATCCATATTACTAACCGAGAATGGTAAACCGGATGGCATGGACGCAGGTATACGGCGATGGGACCATGAGACGTACTGCGCAGGCGCGTACAGCTCAACTAACGGAAAGAGCAAATAAAACAATCGCCATATTCTGAGTGGCACTTCTGCGGAGTGAAGTTAGGAATAATGTGCTGCTTGGGATTGTACAAACCGCTGAACGCTTTACACCAAATTCAAAAGGAATAATGTGCTGCTTGGGATTGTACAAACCGCTGAACGCTTTACACCAAATTCAAACACAATACAGCTCAACGATACACACACGAGCCCACCTGGAAAGATCAATGAACGCAGGCGCCTACAACGCGCGTCTGAAACTGCGGAAGCAAAGCAGGCATGGGTTCAAAACGAACGAGCTCGACTGACGGATATACAAACACGAGCGCGCCCATAGCTAACAACTAACGACACAGCCACACAGAAAAGAGGATTCTGCACTGCACCCCAGAGTCAAACATAAGACACTACGGGGTCCGCAAAGGTCTACAAAGAGAGTACGGAATATATAACAGCACACCCATCAAAAAAAAAAATCAATCGTGTAAAAGCACATAGTACACACAAATCATGTGCTCTCAGCGCATATAAAGCGTATAAGGACAATACGGAGAATAGAGACCCAAAGGCATTGGAGAGAAAAAAAGGCAGATAAGAGATTATGAAAGCAGTAGAATTCGAAAGGCTCAAACAAACGATGGCGCGATACACATGCAGACAAAGGTACAGAATATGAAAGCAGTAAAATTCGAAAGTATTGTAGCGTCCCAGCCAGGTTGAGGGCTTTTTGGTTTTAAGTGAACTTCACATTTGTACTGAAATGTTCTCTATTTTTCTTTTTTTTTTTTTCACTAATCACTAGGCGAGTTAAGGACCCCACACAAGAGTATGTATGTAGTAGCAATACAAATAAAATGTTCAGAATGGAACGCCCATCTAAGGTTTTTCACAATCAGACTGAAATTTCAGTGGTGAGCAAGCTATCCCTATGGACAAAATTGAGCCTTATGGAGAAATGATTCTACAAGCATCAACTCTGCCTTGTTTTGTGGACAAACCTAATATATATACATTAGAGAGTTCAAAACAAAGAAATTTTAAACATAAAAAGTTGGGGTTCCTGGTAGAAGGCCTTATTAAATCTTGTCAAAAGGTTCAAACAAAAAGGCAGACATGGGTGTAAAATTATTATTGTAGCAGCCTTCACGTTTCCAAAAGTACTTTGAATTCCTTCAAAGCTGGTTCTAAACTGAATGGCAACTTCAAGTTAAACTGTTGCCCTGAAGATGTCCGCTTTACAAACATGTGTGACTATATACAGTATGTAAACAATGGTGAGCATTCTTACTTTGATATTGCATGCACAGTAACGGATATTCAGCAGCTGCAGATTATAAGATTTTATCTTTCTTTAACTTTTTCTAATTAGTGCAACTTTGTGTTGTTCAGCTGTCAAGTAAACTGAAAAATGGGCATCTTAACCCACCAGAGTGCTTTTGAAGTGCAGGTGCAATTTTACAGTCAAAAATCAAGAGAACATTAAAGTAAACATCAGTCACACCACATCATAAGACAGTTTCTTAAAAAATGAAAGTAATTTTTAACTTGTTAAAAAAATGTAACTAAAATGATTTAAAAAGCAATTTGTTAATCAAAATGGAAATGGAACTAAACTGAAATTAAAACAACATATGCAAACGAATTAAGATAAAATAAAAATGGGTGGAAATAATAATCTGTTGCCTCTGATTTGAATAAACCTTTTGATGGTAGACTACTGTTGAACAACAATGTTCCCAATTTGCACAAAGAAGCAAGTTACAGACATCTTACCAATAATCAGTGATTAAAACTTGATTTGAAAAACCCATAAGCAATGCCTATGAAAACTGACAAAAGTGACTCAATTAGTGAATCTTGTACCCACCCATTGCAGATGTTATTTGTGGACATTTTGACAGTTCACCTTGAAGCAACTTTACTTTGGGGAAATTGGTGGAATCAAAGCTCAAGGACCTAACTTCTGATCAGAGTTCAAGCTGGTGGATCATAACAGCCCCAGAGATGGCACTTTATAATGGCTTAGTTCCACTATGTAACTAACAAAATTTTAAACAATTACAATATTCTGAGAAGTCATGCTGTTTTCATTCACAATGATAATGCGAAGTGCAACTGGTTTGAAGGTGGCATAGCAGGAAAAGACACTTCCTGTGAAATATGCAAACACTGGCATGCAAAGCATGTGAAGTAATTTGAATTGTGGAGCCCAATGGATTATGCTGTGAAGTATTTAAGAGTGCATCACCTTGTCAGGCTCCATTTATGGTAAGCCTAATCATTTTCTTATCTTTTTGAGGCCCCAGTTAAAAAATTTATTGTAAATGGGAAAGTCATGACTGGGTGGACTTCAAGTATGACACCCAGTGCCAGAAGACCAAATGTGTAATTAATGGCATGGTGGTCTGGTTTGTGGAAAAGAACATAACTTTAAAAAAACACTCTTAAACTACTTTCATAATGAAGTCTACAAAGATGTTGAAAACCATGACAGGTTATGTTGGTCAACAAACTGTAACTTTGTCTCTTCAGAAAGCTACTGTATGGTTACTTTAGTTGATTGAATGCAAAAAGAGAACAGGCATGGATATTTATAGAATGTGTACCTGTTTGTGAGCATTTGCTGCCTTTATAAAGTACTTTGAAGTACTTGATCAGAAATTTAAAATATGCAGTGCTGCCAAAGTATGCAGTCTGCTCCTTGAACAGGTAGACATGACTACATGAGCGACACACATTTTGTAAATTGTGCAGAAGATAACCATTTATATAGATGGCTGGCACAAAAAGATCATCACTAAATCTATTTTGACCATATCTGAATGTTTCTGCTTTTGCTTTGATATGTAAATAAAACTTGCATTTCTTAATCTTTGTTGAGTAGCAATTTTAAAGCTAAAGCAAAAACTAAAAAAACTAATTGAGGTAATCCACCAAAAATGAAAACTAAAAATGAGATTGTTAAAAGATCATGAAATTCTGCAAAGACCTAGAGAAAAGGTAAAAAATCATAAGTTTAAGCTGCTTTGGGTTTTGAAGCATTTGAATCAAAAAGGCTAACCAACATGCAACTCCATTTATACTTTAATAAATATATTTTTTCTTAGTTTAACAAATAAGTTTACAGTATATTCCCTTTATACTTATTTTTTATGTTAAAGGATTAAGTGCACATAGTTTGTGCATCTACCATCAACCAGGTCTTTTGGTAGACTGCTACTGTACTTGTTATCTAGCCTTGTGACTAACTGTAATGGGAAGATGTTTTTAGTTTAGTTTTCTGTTGTTTGACTTTGTACTGTTCTGTTAATCATTAAAAGGTATTAAATGTATTTTATCTATCTCCTCTATTTAGTATATAATATCAGGGATGCTCCAATCAGGTTTTGTTAGAGCTGATACCAATCACCAATTTCATGTTACATGGCTGATTTCTAATTTTTTTCCCCTTTATCTCTTATAATTACGTGCTGTCATGTTGTTTAATTTCTTCTGTAACATACTTATCTAAAGCAAAGCATAATTTAAAAAAATTGTTTTAACCAGTAAAACATCTAATATAAAAATATAAATAAATGTATTTCCACACATTGATTCAATTAATTGATATTGGCAGTTATCCATCCATCCATTATCCAACCCGCTGAATCCGAACACAGGGTCACGGGGGTCTGCTGGAGCCAATCCCAGCCAACACAGGGCACAAGGCAGGAACCAATCCCCGGCAGGGTGCCAACCCACTGCAGGACACACACAAACACACCCACACACCAAGCACATGCTGCTTAAATAATATGTATGCACTGTGGTGCTTGGCCCGGACACAGACAGGCGGACACGTTCATGTCACCCACAACACGTTTATTATACATATTTACAGTTACAAAAAGTGCACCTCAACCCCCAAAAGTCCCCAAAGTCCTGGCCAACACAATGCCTTATCTCTGCAGGCCGCCTCCTTGCCTCCTCTAGAGACCTTGTCCTTCTCCTCACCCGACTCCAGCACTGAATGAAGGGAGGTGGCCCCTTTTATAATCACCCGGGTGTGCTGCAGGTGTTTCCCTGCAATCTTCCACCGACACGCCCCAGTGTGGCGGAAGTGCCAGCTGCATCCCCGGAAGCACTCCGGGTGTCCCTGCTCTTCTTCCCCCCAGCCTTTCCTGCTGTGGCGGAAGTGCTGAGGTCCAGGACTCCCAAGGCATCCAGGCGCCCCCTGGTGGTGACCACGGGCCCCTACAGGGATGAGCTTCATGCTCTGTACCCGTGGCCCCCAAAGAAACCAGGGCAGTCGCCCCCACGTGGTCTGAGAAGGGCGTAAGACCTCTTCCGGTCTTCCTGGGTGTCCCGGCCGGGTCGCCCCCCCTCAGCCACCTACGACAGCACTTACTGTATAGGTATTAATCATTTTTTCAGTGTACCAGCTAGATGCTCTTAATTCTTCAGGTGTAATTCCAGATATGGTTTTTCTTTTTAATTATTCAGTACATGTTTCTTAGCAAAACTTGTACTGTATGACAGACATATAATAAACACAGTACAAATCTTTAAAAAAAAAAAAAAAAAGCTGCAAATCTGTCTGTTGTTCATAAGATGTTTTTTCAAGAAGATACTAGACTAAAATGCTTACAAGAAAATAAGCAAATTTTGCAGTTAATGTAGAATGCCTATTGTTTACTAAGCAGCAATTTCAAATTCTTCTTTATCTTTTCTTCTTCTTTTTGAGATGTTGTACTTAACACAAGCTCGCTCACTGCTCAAACTCAGACAAGCAGTGTTTGTTTTAATTAAAGGACAAAATAAAAAAGGTCTGAAGTAGCTTTTCTAATTGCATAGAATGATGACTGATTCCTTTTTTCTCAGTTTATTAATCCGCTTTTTTTAATATAAACACTAATATTCCTGTCTTTTCTCTGGTAAAATCTCCATTGTTGTTCTGTTTACAGGAACTTTGTAACAAAAAAAAAAAAAAGACATGCTAGCTCAACTACCATAGTACCATATGTAAAGGAGCACTACAACTAAATTCCCGTACTGCTTAGAAAATCAATTGCTAGAAAAATCATTTTTTGTGTTTGACCAATTTACCGCTTAGTGTCGGCTGATTTAGTTTATTGGCTGCTCGATTGGACCATCTCTAAATTACTTATATTTTTTGTAAGTCACTTTCAATAAAGGCATCTTCTGAACAATAATAATGAACTACTCCTTGATCATCATAATAGAATATTTAGTACATTCAATTTCCATGTTTTTAACACTTGCTTAAATCCTCTTGTATATGTTGCAATTTTAAAATTTGCTTCTTGATAAAGTATATATTTCTCTTCAAACACCATTATCATTTTAGATGAAGTAATACTCATTGGGCGTAAAGCTTCCTGTTTCATTGGAAGAAATGCATGTTTACAGCCCTGCTTTGGATATATGCTACATATGTCAGCAATATGAGTGCAGGTACCGTAGTTAGTCTAGAATGCTTTTCTGGAATTATTTGATTTGTCACTGTTGAAAGTTTCCACTAAGAATAATATGTCGACCCGACTTCTGTCATTTCTAGATAATTTGTAAAATTCTGTCATATTCTCGGTCTCCACTTTGCTCAGATCGTATGTGTCCATTGATGATAACTGATATCAACTGTAATGAAAATATAGTAATCCATTATCATTGGGTCAGTGAAGAATTGCTTGGCTGTTATCTCAACTCTCAAATGTTTATTTTGAAGTCTGGTAATGTTATGGTTTGTGTAGTAAAGGTGGGCTTTTCTGTATTTTAAATTGTTTACTGCAAAGATTTCTTATGCAGCTTACATTCTGACCAGTACATGATGACTAAGTTTAAGTGCCATTTTTTCTTATAAAAGCCTTATTATCATTTTTGATGAGATGTTAATCAGTTGAGTGAGTTTTTTTTGTACTGCATATGTATTCAGTAGACACAGAAGCAATATACTGGGCTGATGACTTATATAATATACAGGTATTTGTGGCAGTTGTTAAACTGCTTTAAAATGTTGTATGGTTTAGATATCTAGTAGAAACTGATTTAATTTTTTACACACCTAAAATACAATTTCCTTGCCAATACATGAGTAACTAATTGTGCATGTTTCAAGGAATATGTGATAATTGTGTTTTTTTCGATAAAATAGAAGGTTGATAATGAATTAAGATAACTAAAGCAATAGAAATAATTCTGTGTTTTGTTTCAGGTACTGGAGATACAGTAGCAGTGATGATTACAGAGTCCAAAGGAAAAGAAATCTTGAGCTACGTGGAAAAGAATCTTACTGTTATCATGTCTATTGTGGTTGGAACTCGTGGTACACCGAAGAATTTCAACCGTGGCTCATTGGTTTTTGTCTCTATCTCCTTCATTGTTCTCATGATAATTTCATCAGCCTGGCTTATCTTCTATTTCATCCAAAAAATTCGCTATGCAAATGCTCGCGACAGGAATCAGGTAATTCAAGGCTGTGATTTTTATTTTCTTTAATAAAAATAGAAATGTGCAGCTAATAGTTAAGTTTATTTTATGGTGTTCTTAATTACTAGGAAGATGTCTCTCACAAAGCATACTATAGCTGTTCAAAGCTATCTAAACAATGCATTATTTACACTGACAATAGCAAAGAAAATCCCCTTTGCTGAAAAGGAAAGAACAGATGTAGGTAATAGAAATTGCGAATAAAGTAAAATGAAAATTTTATAATGTGTTAGGAAAAAGATATCTCTTCATGTATTATGAACAAAGATTTTTGATAGTGTTTATAATGAGGCAAAAGGTCCATCAAAAGGATGGTCCAGCAAGTTTACTTTTTTTTTTTTTAATAATGAAACATGGACATAAAAAGAGTTCATCCTCATTTAAACAGTATCTTTAGATAAAGGGGCTATAACTGGTGGGGGTGGGGGAGACAATAAAAATTTACTTTGCAATAATTCATTCAACACAAAATGAACAGAAATGACTTTTCTGTCTGTGGAAAAAGTAAGTACATCCTTGGATCTATACACTTCTTTAAAGTAGGTGTGTTCTACATCTGTCTATTAGTCTTGAACGCAGAGCATCTCTATTGGATTCAGATCTGGGCTTTGACATGGCCATTCCAGAATCCTCCATTTATTTCTTTCCAGTCATTCCTTGGTATTTTACTGGTATGTTTAGCCATGTTGCAAAGTCCTCGTTTGAGCTTCAGTCTTCTGACAATTGGTCTCACATTATCCTCGAGCATATAGTAGATTTTGTGATGGTGAACTGCCCAAACCCTGATGCAGCAAAGCAGTTCCAAACTATAACATTTCCTTCACCATGAACTATAGTTGGTATCCGACTCTTTTGGCCAAATGCTGTCTTTGGATTTTGCCACATAACTCTTCAGGTTCTGTGACCAAATAACTATATACCTGTCATATTTGTTCAGAGCATATTGTTCAAAATGTTCTAGTCTTTGCCTAGATGTTTATGAGAAAGCTTTAATCCTGCCCTGATGCTTTTTCTGGACAGCATAGCTTTTTTCTTGGCACGCTTCCTATGTAGATCTAATTTGTGCAGCCCCTTTCTAATGAAAACATTTTTCTCTAGAGCTGAATCTTGCCTGGGCAAGTTGGCAGTTGTTTGAAACCTTCTTCACTTAAAGGTGAAGGAATATTTGATATAAATTTTTTGGAGATTATTTAAAATCTTTTCCTAGACTGATGGGCATCTATAACCTTCTCAGAGAGCTTGTTCAATCTAGGCAGAGTGGTACCACACACAACAAATAGTAAACCAAATTAAATGTCTGAGATTTAAATAAGACTGGTTCCTCCGAGATCCTCTCTAGTGATGTTCTTATCATTTGCACCTTATCTGATGATGTGATTCTAATTTTAGCTATTTAAGGTAGTAATAAATATAGGAGTGTGCTTACTTTTTCTACATGTGAAATTTACATTAATGTTTATTTAAATTATGCAATGGACCAAAAAATGTTAAATGGATTCAAAAAATATTCAGACCCCTTCACTTATTCACATTTTTCTATGTTGCAGCCTTGTTCTAAAATCATGCAAATTATTTTTTCCCTCATATAAAGCAACACTGAATGCCTAAGCTTGACAAAGTAAAACAGGAGTTTTGAAAGTTTTGCAAGTTTATTAAAAATAAACACTGACCTATCACATTGACACAAGTATTCAGACCCTTTTCTCAGTACTTAGTTAAAGCACCTTTGTCAGTGATTGTGGCCCAAAGTCATGTTGAATATGACGAGACAAGCTTTGCACCAGTAGAACTGAGGAATTTCTGCTATTCATCTCTGCGGGTCCTCTTAAGCTCTGTGAGGCCTGATGGAGACCATCAGTGGACAGCTAGTTTCAGGTCACTCTAGAGATGCTTGATTTTGTTCAAATCTGGGTTCTGGCTGGACCACTCAAGGATGTTCCCAGAGTTGTCACTAAGCCACTCTTGTATTTTCTTTGCTTTGGGCTTAGGGTCATTGCCCTATTAGAAGGGGAACCTTTCACACAGTCTGAGGTCTCTAGTGCTCTGGAGTTGGTTTTCATTAAGGATATCTGTGTATTTTGCTTCATTCAGCTTTTCCTTAACCTTGGCTAGACTTCCGGTACTTGGCAGTGAAAATCTGCCCCTACAGCATGATGCTGCCACCATCATGCTTCACCCTTGGATTGGTATTTCACAGGTGATGCATGGTGCCTGGCTTCCTGCTGAGATGATACCAATCTTGGTTTCTTCATAACAGAGAATCTGGTTTCTCACAGTCTGAGAGTTGTTTAGTTGCCTTTTTGCTAGCCCCAAGTGGGCTTCCATATGCCTTTTAGTGAAAGAGGCTTCTGTCTGGCCACTTTTCATAAAGGCCAGATTGGTGTAGTGTTACAGAGAGGGTTGTCCTTCTGTTAAGTTTCTCCCATTTACAAATGGGTTCTCTGGAGCTCAGCCACAGTGACTTTCAGGTTCTTAGTCACCTCTCCTACAATGGCCATTCTCCCATAACTGCTCAATTTAGCCAAATGGCCAGTACTAGGAGAGGTTGTGGTTGTTCCAAGCTTCATCCATTTAAGAATTATGAAAATTGTTGTGATCTTGGGAACCTTCAGTGCTGTAAAATTTTGTTTGTAGGCTTCCCAGGATTTGTGTTCTGTCACAATCCTGTCTCTAAGCTCTGTAGGCAGTTTCTTCAGCCTCATGATGGATTAAAAACAAGCTGTGTATAAACATCTTAATGATCTTCAGTAGAATGAGGTGACCTGAACCAAATTTCAAGTGCCATAGGAAAGGGTCTGAATACTTGAGTCAATGTGGTATTTCAGTTCATTATTTTCAGAAAATTTGCTAAGTTTTCTAAAACCCTATTTTTGCTGCATCATTCTTGGATATTGATTGTGTTTGATGTGGGGAAAATTGAGTTTAAATGTTTTAGCACTAGACTGCAACATAGCAAAATGTGAAAAAAACAGTGAAGGGGTCTAAATACTTTCTGAATCAACCATAAATGTGGCATTATATTTATTATATCATCTTTATCTGTAGATACAGTTTGAAGCTCAAATTTTGATATATGCCGATATTTTAAGCACAAAAACATTTCTTTGTGTCTATTTCTGTTTTTTTCCCGTGACTGTGGTATAGAGACAAATGCTCTAAAGTGTTAGACTTGAGATCATTGGAGGTAAGAAGCATGTTCTGTAAGATTTGTTTTTTCTGAATTGCTTACTTTTCCAAGCAGTCTTTAAATGGTGTCTACAGGAGCTAATTTAATGATCTATTGCAATGATACTATATAGCTACGATTTTGTACTGCACTGCTCAAAAAATAATATTTGAGCTAACTCTAAACAGTCCTTTCCTAATGTATAAGTAAATTATATTTGGAAGCCTTTTAACACATGAACCATTAAATCCAGGTATTACTTGAGCTGGGCAGTGTCTTTAAATATTTAGGATAGATATAGTTAATATATGTTCTATTTGCCGATGCTCTATCTGAAGCAAGATTGCATAGTTAACTTTACGTCTGGCCTAAAGTGTTAATGTATAACAGACAGTTGTACCAAATTAATCGTATCGCCTGCAAGGAGACGCTTTTTTTTTTCCATCAATGAGCATGTATGTTTTGTTCCATTTCGCATTTCACATTTAAACTCTTAACTCCACGAGTTACTGCAGCACTACCTCTCTCACAATCCTTTTCATTTCAAATCTGTGGCTTTTTAAAAATCTGCCGCATTGGTATAAAGATGAGCTTTCAGAAATTTTGAGTAGTGGTTGTCGTAGGGTTGGGAGAAAATTAGTAATCACCAAGATATAAACAAAATAGTTATCATGTACGTCTAGAATATAAACAAATAAATAGTACTAATATTATAATCATACATTAATTGTAAATAAATTATATTTTAGCATAAAGCTCAACAGCTTTGAAAAGGGTTGTTTTAATCTGCTATCTATGAAGACCTAACAAAAGGTAACTTTAGTCCTTCAGATTTATTGCTACATTTACCACCTGGATAAATGGGAATTAACTGTACTTTGGAAGTTAACTATGTTTCTTACTATCTTAGCTAGCTGTCTTGCTTTTTATATATATTATAGCAGATGTCGTCTGACATTATTGTGCCATATTAAAAAACTTGAGCTGGCATTGACTGTGGTAATATTAGTTAACTGTAATCTTAAATTGTACTCACTGATCTGTGCCGAACACCGGTTGCACATGCTGTAGTAGTGTTTGTCTTTTTTGACTGATGATGCATTCGGCCAGCTAATGTACTTGTTTCATTAACATTGATGACACACCATTGCCAGGCTCCCTGTTAATTGTGTGATTTTCTTCTTGACCAATAGATGTCACCATTGATCGTGATGTTTTTAGCCTCAAAGCCATCATATGATATCATCAAGGAGTACACTTTTTTTTTTTATATATAATTATTTTCTAAATGTACAGTATCCAATTTATCTCCTATGGAATTGTTTAGTTGCTTGGCCAACTAACTGGTGCATTTCTTTCGCCACAAAATGGAATACTCGTATATTTGTGGAAAATCAATTCCCATAACTCCTAACTTTAAGTCCTTGTTTACAGTTTACCTTTGAATAGTGTTATGTGCATCATTATTTTATATTATCTGACTGACTGGTTTATAAGCTCAGTGTTTTTAATAAATATAATTTAGCATCAGTTAAATTACTTCATTATGTCATGTGACATTAAATCTAATGAAAACACTGGAGTGTTTACAATATTCTGAAATCTGCTTTTTGGACTGTTCTTTGACCTTTCTATCTTCATTTATTATTGCTTTTCTTTATTTATTTTTGTGCATTGAAGGTCAGAAGAGCTCTAATGAAAATTTGATGTCTTAAAATGGTGGGCTAATAAAATATTTAACAGTCATATCTCTCCAGGAGCTCTCCATTTAAATGCCAGTGCCTGTAAGATAAAAAAGATAATGTTCATTATTAAGCTCTCTAAACATTTCTTATATCAATGTAACTTTATTTATTTATACCTTTCATAGTAACTTAATGTTTAGTTTGCTAATCCATTAATTGGTTACATATCGAGCAAACAGCAAATAAAATCATCAACATTATACACTAATTCCAGTACATAAGAGATGTTATTTAAGCATTTTTAAAAGACACCTTGATTTTGAAAAAAACTATACAATAGCTTCATCTGATCCCAGGGCAGCAGTTGGCAAGTAAAATGTTTTGATTGCTGTGTTTCATAACTAAAATCAAAGGCACTTTGGGGGAAATTGCATTTAATGACTGTATCACATGGTAAGATGTGTTGCACTGTATGTGTGAAGTTCATCAAATTAATAGTTATTGCTGAGAGACAGAAATGAATTGGGAATGAACAAACTCCAATATGGCATTATTTAAAATTGCCTGTATATAATCGTAAATTATTTTCAGAAAGATAATGGAGATTGTTAAGGAAAGAATCAGGACAGAAATTGAATTACTGGAGGGTATAAAGTTTTCAGATGACTAGAGTATATTTGTTTATAACCCTGATGAATACAAATAGCTTTGCAAAATTCTATTATGTGAGAAAGCAGAGTAAAGATTTTGGTATAGTCTCTTTCACTGTTAAAAAATGTCATTCTTATAATTTTTTTCAAAACCTGTACATTTTAGTTTTTTTTCTTCTTTAGTTTTTTTTTTGTTTGCTTACAGTGAAATTATATGCACTAGACCTGTTGTGCCTTTTATGAGTCCTAATTTGTGAATTGGCATTGTCATTAATTGACACTACACTCTTCCAGCACTCACTAAACATATATAATATTCTGTGTAGTTTATTGTTAGAATAAGTTTCAACTATGTAAATAAAGTCAATACAGTTGATACTCATATATATCTATGTCCAGTACTTAAAAAATACCCATTGCTGATTCTGTAGTCCTGACTAAGAAATACAGTTTATGTATTACGCGTCAAATAGTGGAGATATCCTGAGGCATGAGATAAGATTAAAGGAAGTGACAGCCTAAATTAAATCTAAACCCACTGTCACTGTATTTTAGCTGAAAGGCAGATTTTAAGCATTTTTTAATTTGATGTTACATGTTCCCAGCACTCTGATAAAAAGTAATGATGCACAGACTGTTTTGTTACTGTTTTGTTTTTGTATGTTTTTTTTCCCCTAATCAAGCATGTTCAGTAATCAACATATAAATGTAAGGTATTCAGACAATACCTTCTTTTTGGATTTCATAGTCTATACTTTTATGAGAGAAGGACATTGTGAGAAGAGTTTAAGTTTTGTTTCATCAGCAACATAGCAGAATGTATATTGACTTCAGGCATGTTTTTAAATATTTTAATTAACATGTAAAGTGATGAATGTTAGTATTATTATCTTGGTATAAATTGCTTATGTCATATGTGTAGAGTTTATCAGGTAATTTTGAGATCTTGAACTATTAATATTTCACAAAGTTGGTTTCCGCTTCTTGCAGTGGAAGGCTGTTGAACTGTATTGTAGCATAGTCACTAGAAAATTCAGGGGACCTTTCAAAGAAAGCTGATGAAACTCATAAAATAGAAGAGGACTACAAATGCATTTATAAGGATTTCAGGCCTTCATCAGTCCACTATTATGAGTATTGTACAAATGGAAGAATTTCGGTATGTTTGATAATTTCCATGGAAGCTAACATAATGGTACGAGCACTCTGTGCCAAGCTCAAGGAGGGAACAAAAAGCCCTAGGCTGACACCTACAGATCTGCTTCACCTCTGCCATAGTGCATCTCTTCACTCAGTCACTCTGCCTTTCACTCCACATTCCCAAACCAACTTAAAGGAATATTCCACCCTAAATTGATACATTTTTATATATTATTTACCCTGTGTAGTTTGTAATGATGGTTGAGAATTTTTCTGCACTTTAGAATTGAATACCCGTCTCTCCCCTTCATTAATTTCTGAAGAGTCTTGTATGTTCCCATGTGAAGGGGTATCCTATTTGAGAACTCCTTTTTTTCTTGGCGTTAGGTATTTAACAACATTTTAGCAACAGGTAAACATATAACTGAATGACTTGATGTGTGAATCATACATCACATATAACCTGATATTCTTTACATGGACTTTTTGATATGTTTGCTTTTGTCCGGCATTTGTGACAATTCGGTCCCATTCTATCAAAAACTTTGTATGTCCATTCTCCATGAAAACATGGGGTTAAACGTTTTTCTTGGCCAGTATTACAAGCTACATAGGGTAAGTAATTTACGAGAAAAAATATATTTTTGGGGTGGAGTATTCCTTCAAGATAGTGCACTATGTTAACTTCCACAGAGATTATAAAGCATACTGAAATTATTTTAGTCATTAAATATTTGTATGTCTGTAGACTGATGAAGGCCAAAGGTCCTTAAAAATGCATTTGTTGTCCTCTCCTCAGTGCAACACCTATTGATTATACACCGAGTCTTTCTCTCAACTTGGCATTCATCTTCTTCTGATTCCATGACAGCCACACATCTACTTGATCATTCTTATCTCTGTTCTTTCCAACTTTGCTTCATGTTTTGCCTTTATCAGCCATATCTCAATCCTATATAGTATCCTAACACAGCTTTCATAAGCTTTTTCCCATTCAATACCAGAGTAATGCTTGAAGAAGTCCAAATGAGGACTGCTCCCAGGATTTTATCCATGTACCTATTACCCTCACTGTTGCTGTATTTGTATCTGCACTCAACATGTCACCTATATATTAGATCTAGAAAACAACTACATTAGTGGTATCTAAATGTATTCAAACTACATAAGTATTCTTGCATTCCATATATAGATAACTATAACTCTTCTGATGGAAGTTGCGTCAGGAACATTTTCATAGCTTGGGAAAGATCCCAAAACCCTTCCCAAACTTACTAGGAACATCCACACAATCTGAACTTCCCCTCTGTTTTTAATATTGTCTTTTTTTCTAAAAAGAACCCCTCTTCCAATCATGTTAGTATGGTATTGTTGCTGCAATCCAAATGATACTAAATTCTAGCAAACATTCAAACATGTCATGTTAAGTAAAAATCAATTGGATAACAAAATGCACTATAAGTTTACCATTTTATATTTCCTTTTTTTAAAAATCTTTTGAAGTTTCTGAGTTTCAAAAAGAAGAAATGAAGCCAAAGACTAAAATAAAATGATGTTTGAAGTTGAAAATTAATCTTTATTTACTAGGAAAATGTAACTATATTAATAGAATAATCAATAACCAGTCACTTACCAAAAGAACCATTATTTAACAGGTACACAAACTGAATAAGAAAAAATCAAGTGACGGTGAGATACGAAGAAGGCAGATTCACCAGCGTTTCTGTGTCAGCTTTTATCCCTCCAGATCAGAGAATGTCCAGTTCCATTGCCTCAAAACACCACTCACATCTACAGTTACTCCCAGTTTCAAATAAAAACTAACAGCAATAGATCCCTAGGGCGGTAGTATGTATCGCGGTCGTGACAGAGAGAATAAAAGTGAAAAAAAAATGGTAACTTTCACAAGTCCTATAAATTTTACAGATGCAAAGCAAATGTATGTGTGTACTGTATAATAGTAACAATAAGAGCAGCTCACTACTGAAAACGGTAAATATAGGAGGCACTCGGGATCGAACCGAGGACTCTTGATTACAAGTCAGCAAATCTTACCGCTACACCAAGGAAGCTGTTGTATCGTCCTTGAACCTTTTGTGAAAGTGTTTATTTGATCTTTGGACTTCAGGCTTCACACATTATATAGTTTATGCCAACATTTTGTCATTTACTACTAAAATATGACAAACATTTCTGTTATAACAATGAGTTTACACAGATTATTATAGAAACGGAACACACATGAAATGCATGTGTTCCAAATAACGATCTATTATTTCCACTCTAAAACTCCAGCAGTTCACTCCCAGATAATCCATCAAGGCATGAGCCTGGGAGAAGTTTGTGCACAGTCTGCGGCGGTGGGGGATGGAATAGCAGGCTGCTTGCTGGTTGTCTTAATCGGCACATTTACAGGACAAAAGACGCTGAGGGAGAGGTGCGAACGGATTTAAGGTGGGCCTGATCTACGAGTTTTTTCATAGGCTCTGGTAATTCCAGTGTTAATGCCCAATTTTCTGGTATGAAATCTGTGATAAAAATCGTGTAAGTCATTTGTACACTAACTCACAACAGTCATGGTATGTCACTTGGGCATGTCACTAGAGATTGATATTAGTCACAGCACATGATACAATATAAAGAAAGATATTTGTTATATAATTGTATGACAAAAGGGCCTTAGATTGTAGAAATTAATTATAATTTCTTAAAATCTGATCTTTTTTTGTGGTATCAGACATGTTAGCAGCATTAATCACCAATGAATAATAACAACTTTCCTCTTCTCAGAAAACTGACACAAGACAGTTTGCAAAGGCCCAATCAAACAGGAATAAGATATTGTGAAAGCGTTCATTCCAGTTTCCTGATAGAGTTTTGGAGGAATTAATTAGCACTTCAGTAAAGTTTAAACTGATATTTTCATAGTTCTTCTTACAGTAGTTGCCATTGACTTTTGACTTTCATTTTATATTAATGATCTTGAAAGCACTCTAACCATTACACTGCTTTTACAGTACAACATCTAATGTGTGGTTCAGTACCATTTTTTAATTATATTTTCATGTGATTTATTTATATAGCTAAAGTGCATAATGCAAGTTTAGAATGAAATATTTTAATAAAGAGAAATAGCTGTGGTATTACACTATATATTTCAGTATATATTACAGTATATCACAGTACGTTTAGTCATTGTTGCCTAATTTCAAAATGTTGGCCTTTTAACTTTAGGTTTGCTATATATTTACTTTTAAAATACTTAATTTGCTTACTACAGTAACTAGAAGGCAGCTACAGTAAAAGTTGTATACACAGATCCTTAAAATTTATTTAAACCCTTGACTAATTTATTAATATTAGTAAGTAGCAAATTCTCCTCTTGTCTCATCATTTGAAACTGCTTCTTTTGGTGAAGGACATGGTGGCAGCTAAATAAGAAATTCTACTATGAAACTGTTTTCTATGATATCTTTATTTGAAGTAACTAAAACTATAAATAATAGTTTTTTAATGTTGTTTTACTCTTGGAAAAATTATTAATAAAAATGTATTCAGTGTCCGTAAATCAGTTTTTTTTTTTTTTTGGAGAGACATCTTTTTCAAGCAATTAGGGGTTCAGGTATTTTGAAGTAATTATAAGACACCTCCAGGTTTTTCAGATTATGCATATATACTGCAGTTTTCAGGCGGCGCTATGGTTTCTTAGTTAGATCAAAATGAGGGCTTTAACCAGGCCATTCACCTGTTTTTTTCATTGTTTTTGAGTCAAACCTGGGGTACTTTGGCTTTGTTTTTTGGATCATTTCCCTGCTAAAAGATAAATTTCCACTAAAGCTTCAGTTTGCTGCCCAATCTGCTGCCTCTTTGTCTGATGCCATGACCACATCTCTACTCCAACAGGATTTGCATCATATATGTATTTAAAACAACAACAAAAAAAGAACTTGTAGTTTTTTTCATTTGAGGGGTGCATTAGGTGATCATAATGAGAATATTAGCAATATTACCAGATCCACTGGTTATTTAACACTCATCTCTTTGCTCAACCTGAGCAGCACCGCATGGCTAATTGTGTGTGCAAAATTATCCATGTGCTGCAGCTACTACCAAAATGAGGCTTAAAGAAGCCCTTCCACTTCCTGAGTCAGAAGACACAAGACACTGTGAAATAATAATACTAATAAAAGATCTACTACTATTTACAAGGAGTTTTTCTTCATATGTAAGGAGAAAATCTGCACAAATTTGTGGGAAACAATATGTTCCAGCTTTGCCCAGAGCTGCAACTTCAAAAACTGGAATAAGCCAGTCCCGTGAGCAAAATATACACCAGGTGTTACAGACGCAAATAAAATATATGTTTTTATTATATAATTGTAACTAGCAAAATACCCGCGCTTCGCAGCGGAGAAGTAGTGTGTTAAAGAGGTTATGTAAACATATATATACATAAACATATATACTTATATATACATATCTACATATACACATACACATCCACATATATATACATATATCAACATATATATATATATATACACATACATATACACACATACATACATAGACACATATATATATATATATATATATATATATATAATACACATACAGACACATATATACATATACATATTTACATATCTACATATATATACACATATATACATATCTACATACATACACATATATCTATATATATATATTTCTATCTATCTATCTATCTATACATATACAGTATATATATATATATATCTATCTCCCTATACATATATATATATATATATCTATCTATCTACCTATACATATATATATCTATCTATCTATCTATCTATACATATATCTATCTATCTCTATATCTATCTCAATATCTATATATATATATATATATATATATATACTAGCAAAATACCCGCGCTTCGCAGCGGAGAAGTAGTGTGTTAAAGAGGTTATGAAAAAAAAAAGGAAACATTTTAAAAATAACGTAACATGATTGTCAATGTAATTGTGTTGTCATTGTTATGAGTGTTGCTGTCTTTTATATATATATAATATACACACACAAATAAACATATATATACATATACATATATATATATATATATATACATATCTACATATACACATTTACATATACATACGTATATACACATATACACATCCACATAAACATATATATACATATACAAATTTACATATCTACATATATATATATATATATATATATATATATATATATATATAGACATACATATATACATACATACATTCACATATATGTACTTATTGGCTCCTGTATTTAGGATATGGCAGGTTGGATAATGGACGGATGGACATCTGTATGCATAGCTGTATTTGCCCGTTTTCGTTTTTTTTCTTTGTTCAGTAATATTTCAGTAAACCCGGAGCTTGTCAGTTCAAATCCTGGTACTGACACCACTGTGTGACCCTGAGGAAGTCACTTCACCTGCCTGTGCTGCAAAAAACAAAAGTAATGTAACAAATTGTACCTCAGATGTTGTAAGTTGGTGGAATAAAGGCATAAGTAAAATAGATAAATATGTATTATACACATAGGAACTATTCATTTATTTTCAGTTAAGTCATCTGCAGCAAACTTTTACAAATGAGGGTTTCTGATTTTTAGATAGTGCAAACTGTTTCTTCTTCATTGACGTTTTCTCTTGGAGAGCTTTTTTCATTTCATTGAAAATGAAAGCAGCAGCTGCCAAAATATGTAGCTTTCTTATTAATTTTTCAACATTGTGTAAAATAAATGTATAAAGAAACATAAAAGGTTTAAATACTGGTTATCCTTTTACACTAAAATATTACTAAAGAGATACAAAAAAAAGTAAAATGGATATGTTCTTTTTCTTTAAGGAGATTAAATATCACTGAAGAAAGAAAAAAATAATAAAACAGCCAAATGGGGCTATGCATACGAACTTAAAAGGTTTAAATAAAACAGAAATATATATTTTATTTTTACTTGCTTAACTTGTGGAGGGTGTATCCTGTAGCAAAGCCCTAACTTTTTTCGTGAAAGCCCGTTTCAGTAAATAAGTGATAAACACAGGTGTAAAGATATTGACAATAAGCTACGCAAACCCAGGAAGACATGGAATCGTTTAAATCAAGTATCATTACATCTTCCTTTCTTAAAGAGAAGTAAGGCAGTACTTATATGCTTACATATTTATATATAGACATACACACACATATATATATATATATATATTGTAGCAGATAAGCGTGTCGTCCACCTCTCGAACCCTCAGGTACCACTCTTCGGACCAGGTGAAAGTATAATAATTCTTTATTATAATCTTATACTGTGCACAAAGCACCCTCCACTCCACACTCATATACAATAAACTCTTTCTCAATAATAACAATACTCCTCCTCTATTGTCGGAGACACAGCGCTTTGGCAACCGCAACTTATTAAACGCGGTGCCGATTCACACTGCGTCCCCTTATCATATACGGCGCAGATTTCACTCACCTGCACCGCCGAATCAATCGAGGCCGGGGCTTCACGGCCTAACCGCCGAAGGTATTCCTGCAATCCCCTCAATGGTGTTTCGGCTGCAGCTCCCAGCTCTTCGACACGCTCCTTCACCTCCTGTAGTCCCTGGAAGAAAGCGTAAAGGGGCGCGAGACATTTCTCGAGCTCCTGCAAGTTTGTAAAGTTATTTGTTTCGGCCGGCAGTAAGGCCACTTCCTTATTTTGGTCATCTGCCGACCGGGAACCAATGAGCACGTCCACTCCTGGCACGTGCTCTGCTGATGAGCGCAAGGGCTCCTGGGATATGGAGTCTTCTGAGGGACGGGTGGCTGCAACAAGCTGACTGGGATCTGCCTCTTTCACTTTAGCGGCAGATCCTTCAGTCACATTCCGTCTCTCTTTCTTTTTATTTACAGATGGCGCTGCTTCGCTCGCCGCCCCCTTCCCCTTCAGGGAGCGCAGACGCGTTGGGGAATTACTGACCTCACCGACAGCTCCCAACTGACCTTCTTCCTGGTTGTCGTCGCGCGAGGTCACGTGGATAGATCCCACGAATGGGTTGGCCGCTTCCATCCGACTTGCCTTCTGGGTATCGCGGCCATCTTGCCACGGTACGAGGCAGGTATCCGAATCAGCGGGTGTTTTCCGAAGGCAGGGCCTCTGCAAAATAGGAACAAACAATCCCTTGCCCCATCGGGCGTTGCCCCGGCACATACCTCCGGATTCTCCTGCTGTGTCCCCGACTCCTTCAGGGCTGTTGACGTAGCCGATTGCTGGCAGCCTACTTGCAATTGCGCCCTTCGGACTTGCTCAGCTTTTATCGACTGTCGGTCCCCCTCACACCCAGTTAGGTGAAGCCAGTACAGCTCGGCATCGGTTGCGGTCTTCACCCAGTTGATGCTGGCCTTCTTCTTGCCAGACTTTTTCCCCATTCTTGCCTGCTGAAGATATAGGCTTCCCGCTGCAGCGCTCTTGGTCGCGGGTGGAGTTTTCACCTCCGCGGTCACTAGATGGACCTTCTTAGGGTTCTCTGCCACAACGAATTTAATTATTACTGCAGATCCTCTGCCTCCAGACGGCCAGAAACTCCTGCCGACTACGCCAGTGTAGCAGTTGATGCTCGTGTCCACCTCTCGAACCCTCAGGTACCACTCTTCGGACCAGGTGAAAGTATAATAATACTTTATTTTAATATCTATCTATCTATCTATCTATCTATCTATCTATCTATTACAAGGTGCACAAAGCACTCTCCTCCACACACTCATAAACCCAATAAACTATTCTTTTCTAAACAAACCTCCTCCTCTCCCAGACACGTCGCCACCCTACCTCCCAGCTCAGCTCGAATGTCTGGGCTCACCCAGAGTCCTTTTAAAGCCCCTGACCCGGAAGTGGCTCTAAGCCAAACCCACAAGTCCGTTTTCCTTCCGGGTCAGGGCAAAGTCCTTTTCTTCATCCCGGGAACACATCGCTTCTTCCAGTCACGTGACTGGGATGCACTCCCGGGTTATAGGGCATGCCAGCGCCTACTAGCCCCCCTACAGCGACTCCTGGCAGCCCCCAAGGTATCCAGCAGGGCTGTGTCAAAACACTACAAAGTCCATGAGGCCCTGCTGGAACTCGGGGCACCAATATGCTGTCCGGAGGGCTCCTCCTAGCGGCCCGGGGGGGTGAGGGCCTGACTGGAAAGCCGGCAATCCTCCACAATATATATATATATATATATATATATATATATATATATATATATATATATATAATATATCCGAAGCCGTGCAAGCACACTCTTGAGAATGCAACGTATAGTTGTACAGAAGAAAAGCAATCTTGCCTCAAATGAATGGCAACCTTTTGTAGGTCTATGAACTTAATTTAAACTTTAGGTTTACACGGTGCTTTCTTTCCGAAGTACCTGCACTCATGAATATGTCTGTATGTGTCAGTCGGTCAAATCCACGCGCTTCGCACCGGCGAAGTACCGCTTTTAAATTTTTATTAAGAAGAAAATAAAACGTTTTTAAATTGAGGGAAAATATACTAATAACAGTTTTGTTAAGGATCTGTTTTTTTTGTGAAGCTGCCTTTACTCGAGTGATCACTTCGACCTGACTTGGTGGCCAAGTATAAGCGTTACCTGGTAGGTAACCACCCATACAATCAGATTGTGAATCAGACTACGAATGCCGTGAATGTAATTACACACTCACTGCACTTGCTTACGGTAATCGAACCTGGGACGTCAGCACTAGAGGGGCTTAGCAGCGGTGAAGTATTGCTTTTAAATTTTAATTAAGAACAAAAGAAAACCTCAGAGGTTCGATTCCCGAAAGGGAGTGAAGAGAGTGTCCGGTTACCTACCAGGTAACGCTTATGGTTGGACAGCAAGTGACGTAACATCAGCCACGGTGCCTTCAGTTGTGAGAAGCAGATCATAGAATGATTGAAAATAGTTTTGCATTTACCTTTTTAGTAAAAGGCGAGCTTTTAAGCCTGAGAAATCACCCCGTAAATGCACACTTTTAATTGCACGTGTTAATATGTATGCTTACACAGTATTAAAAGACACTCATAAATTAACATCATTTACCATCAGCCACGGTGCCTTCAGTTGTGAGAAGCAGATCATAGAATGATTGAAAATAGTTTTGCATTTACCTTTTTAGTAAAAGGCGAGCTTTTAAGACTGAGAAATCACCCCGTAAATGCACACGTTTAATTGCACATGTGTTAATATGTATGGTTACACAGTATTTAAAGACAGTGAACAACGTCAGTTACCTTTGTTCCCGCGTTTGATAAAAGGCGAGCTTTTAAGCCTGAGAAATCACCCCGTAAATGCACACGTTTAATTGCACATGTGTTAATATGTATGCTTACACAGTATTAAAAGACAGTCAAAAATTAACGTCATTTACCTTCGTTCCCGCGTTTGACTCGTGCTGTAAATCTCTTCCTTGTTTTTAGTTCACGTGATTACGTAGGAGGCGTGATGACGTGATACGTGACTCCGCCTCCTCCATTAGAGTATATGGACAAAAAATATGTACCAGTTATGACCATTACGCGTAGAATTTCGAAATGAAACCTGCCTAACTTTTGTAAGTAAGCTGTAAGGAATGAGCCTGCCAAATTTCAGCCTTCCACCTACACGGGAAGTTCGAGAATTAGTGATGAGTGAGTCAGTCAGTCAGTGAGTCAGTGAGGGCTTTGCCTTTTATTAATATGTATAGATATATATATATCTACATCCCCGTGCTTTACAGCGGCGAAGTACTGCTTTTAAATTTTTATTAAGAAGAAAACCTTTTTAAATTGAGTGAAAATCTACCAATAACAATTTGTTAAGGATCTGTTTTTTTGTGAAGCTGACTTCACACAGCCTCTCCGCTGTTTTATAAACGAACATCATATAAGGTCTTCCTTTTTAGTTGCTTTGCCAACGGAAGCAGCCTTTTTATTTAATCCTGTTTTTACGATTGTTCTGTTTGTATATCACGTTGTCAGTTCAGCACTCCGGTTGTAATATGACCAAGCCGTGCAAGCACACTCTTGAGAATGCAACGTATAGTTGTACAGGAGAAAGCAATCTTGCCTCAAATCAATGGCAACCTTTTGTAGGTCTATGAACTTAATTTAAACTTTAGGTTTACACGGTGCTTTCTTTCCAAAGTACAGTACCTGCACTCATGAATATGTCTGTATGCGTCAGTTGCTTAAATCCCCGTGGTTCGCACCGGCGAAGTTCTGCTTTTAAATTTTTATTAAGAAGAAAAGAAAACCTTTTAAAATTGAGGGAAAATATACCAATAACAGTTTGTTAAGGATCTGTTTTTTTTGTGAAGCTGCCTTCACTCGAGTGATCACTTCGAGCTTTAAGCCTGAGAAATCACCCCGTAAATGCACATGTTTAATTGCACATCTGTTAATATGTATGCTTACAAAGTATTAAAAGACACTCAACAATTAATGTAATTTACCTTCGTTCCCGCGTTTGACTCGTGCTGTAAATCTCTTCCTTGTTTTCACTTCACGTGATTACGTAGGAGGCGTAATACGTGATGACGCGATATGTGACTCCGCCTCCTCCATTAGAGTATGTGGACAAAAAACAGGTTCCAGTTATGACCATTACGCGTACAATTTCGAAATGAAACCTGCCTAACTTTTGTAAGTAAGCTGTAAGGAATGAGCCTGCCAAATTTCAGCCTTCTACCTACACGGGAAGTTGGAGAATTAGTAGTGAGTGAGTCAGTCAGTCAGTCAGTCAGTGAGGGCTTTGCCTTTTATTAGTATAGACTAGCAAAATACCCGCGCTTCGCAGCGGAGAAGAAGTGTGTTTAAAGAGGTTATGTAAACATATATATATATACATAAACATATATACATATATATATACATATACACACACACACACACATATATATATATATATATATATATATATATATATATATACATATATATATATATATATATATATATATACATATATACATATATATATATATATATATATATACATATATATATATATATATATATATATATATATATATATATATATACATATATATATACATATATATACATATATATAGACACATACAGACACATATATAGACATATTTGTATATCTACATATATAGACATATTTGTATATCTACATATATATATACATATATATACATATACATATTTGTATATCTACATACATACACATATATCTATCTATGTATATTATATATATATATATATATATATATATATATATATATATAGCTGATTACCCAGTGGATTCGCTCACTGAGTGCAAGAGAAAAACATAAAATGTATGTATAAAATAAGTTTAATTGCCAAATTTATTTTTCCACAAATAAAGAGCACTTACAATAACATAGAAATCAATATAAACAACATTAACATCATTATCATATGAGAATATGAAGTAATATAAAAGAAGCACATTGCATATAAATATAAATTATTAAACAGTAAAATGTTCTTCTATAATACGCTACCGTGGCTATTCGTTTGTCTGTCCAGGATTTTAAATCAGCTGTAGCTCGCAAACCGTTTCACCTATTGACTTGAAATTTGGTACACATATACTACGTCAAGTCTACTATTCGCTTTCCCACACATATGAACATACATATATATATATATATATATATATATATATATACACACATACACATATATACATATACATACATACATACATAGTGCGTTGCAACACGGGCTGTGATTGTTACATGGGAGGGAGAGGACAAATCACAGCTTCCCGCTTTCTAATCGGGCTTGTGATTGCTGCTTTGACGGATGCCCAGATCCCACAGTATTTCCACTTAGGAGAGGCGTTAGGCAAGTGTAATTGAATAGCGGTGCTGCAAGTTATTACTCTTTTTATCTTTATTTTATTTTATTGTAGAATCAACTCACAGCTGCGCGCACCAGTGCGTGCGTGGCGGATGCGTACGGCTGACGTTTTCATTGTCTACCACCTTCGCTAATTATTCTTGAGGCAGATTGAAGACTTAAGTGCCAGCTTAACTGAAAAATTAAAGAAAACATACTAAGTTTTAAAAAAAATCAGTTTTAACGGGAGAAGATGCCGACGAAAGAAGAAAGCAGCGGGACGCTAGGGTGAAGAGCAAGCGCATCAACCTCTGAGCAAACGAATGGTAAACGTACAGTGAAAGGGGATAAATACTATGAATGGTCATGTCAAGTGCATTCACTCCACGTTATCGTGCAGTGCGCTGTTACTGGTATTTTGATAAAAGAATCTGAATAACATATAAGAAGCGTATAAATTATTAAACAGTAAAACATTAACATTTAAGAAGTAAAGATACATTGAGTACTACTGTAGTGCTTTCGGGTATAGTACATTTTTTTGTTTGCCCATTACATGCATAAATGTATACATTTTTTGGTGTACCTACCCAAGAACACGCGACATGACCCGGCAGTTAAAAATTTATCGCTCCAGCAATTTTAACTCCGTTACAAAGTCATCTAATATGGTATTGCAAACGGCAGCGGGAGCGTTTCTATAAACTCAATTTAAACTTACTGTTTACACCGTGCTTTGAAGATGCATAGTATGCGACACGTGTTTCGCCATAATTGTGGGCTCATCAGGAGTACACAGTCGCTGCACTCCCTTACAGGAATCGATCCTCGGACGTAGAGGCGAAGCCCCTAACGTTGTGCCACGGCGTGTGGTTCGTTCATTTGACAGCATGTAGATCGGGGAAGTTACATTGCAGGCATTCGTAGTCTGATTCACAATCTGATTGTATGAGTGGTTACCTACCAGGTAACGCTTGTGGTTGGTGAGCAAGTTGGCTAACTTCTGCCGCGGTGCCCTCTTTCAGTTGCGAGAAGCAGATCATACAATGGTTGAAATAGTTTAATATATATAGCAAAATCACCGCGCTTCGCAGGGGCGAATATGGTATTGCAAACGGCAGCGTTTCTATAAACTTAATTTAAAGTTACGGTTTATACCGTGCTTTGTTTCATATTCTTTTCCTACCTTATCAATTGTGTAATGTGTTTTTTGAACAGGTTTGATTTATGGAAGTGATCACTCCTGCTGCGTTCAGTCACTTCACGTGAGCCGCTCTCTTGTGTGATGTTGCGATGTCCACGGGTTTATTTAATGTTAGCTAAGACCCGGCAGTTAAAAGTTTCTCGCTACAGCAATTTTAACTCTGTTACAAAGTGATGCAAACTCTCGTTTATACCTCGTGTCTTCTCATTAAACTTGTATCTCGCGAATATGGCATTGCAAACGGCAGCGGAAGCGTTTCTATAAAGTTAATTTAAGGTTACGCTTTACACCGTGCTTTTTTATACCTCGTGTCTTCTCATTAAACTTGTATCTCGCGAATATGGTATTGCAAACGGGAGCGTTTCTATAAAGTTAATTTAGACTTACGGTTTACACCGTGCTTTTTTATACCTCGTGTCTTATGAAGATGCTTGTATGCGTCACTCACTTGCTTCTTATTGTTTCGCTGCCTTGTCAATTGTGTAATGAACGTTTTTCCCGCGTGTGACTCGTGCTGTAAATGTCTTCCTTGTTTTTAGTTCACGTGATTACGTAGGAGGCGTGATGACGCGATACGTGACTCCGCCTCCTCCATTACAGTGTATGGACAAAAAATATGTTCCAGTTATGACCATTACGCTTTGAATTTCGAAATGAAACCTGCCTAACTTTTGTAAGTAAGCTGTAAGGAATGAGCCTGCCAAATTTCAGCCTTCCACCTACACGGGAAGTTGGAGAATTAGTGATGAGTGAGTCAGTCAGTCAGTGAGTGAGTGAGTGAGTGAGTCAGTGAGGGCTTTGCCTTTTATTAGTATAGATAATAGCACTGAAGCCTTTTTC